>NC_139246.1:66705300-66826466 GCF_977018435.1 Lepisma saccharinum | reverse complement strand
TGGCACAACGAGTATTTTTTATCATCGTACAAAAAACCAGACACTTTATTTTGCTGACGTCGAAAATTTGGACAACTTTTATTATAAAGTTTCCAAAGAGCTGGTTAATAAACACGACGATTTCGAGGCTAAAGGGTCGGGGATGGGCTCTGTGTGGAAGTCCTCACACGTTAACCGTTTACGTGAACCGATTCTCGCCTCTTCGCGCATCCAGCTACGTTCCTCTTCCACCGAACATTCAACACAAGAGAGCTGTGTTAAATATACAGAACAGCGATAACAAGTGTTTTTCTTTGGTGTGTGTTGGCGGAACTTCACCCGATTTATTGGTCAGATCATCCAGAACAGGTTTATCATTACAAGCAGCATGAACCTGAACTGGAAAATGCAATGACTGCATCGAATACCCGGTGACATTGTCGGATATAACAAAGTTCGAAAATCGTGCAGGAAAACGTATCGCTATTAATGTATATTCCTTCACGTCAGATAAATATCTCGTGCATCCCGTCAGGATAAGCGATATCGACGATGACGATGCTCGTGTGATTAATCTTCTTCTAATTTCAAACGAGGATGTTCATCACTACACGCTAATTCGTTCACTATCACGTTTGGTCAAAAGTCAAACAACCAAGCATGAACATTGCATCGAAGTTTGTCCGAGATGCCTAACCACGTTCGACGATCGAAAACGACTCGATTATCGAAATTACACCGGACGTCAAATTGCTATCGATAAACTTGCCGAACATAAAATTTATTGCGGCGACAACAGACCGGCTAGAATGTTGATGCCCGAAACGAACGAAGTCGAAGAATTCAAAATGCACAAGGCATTGTTGGAACATCCGCAATCATCGTCGCAGATTTCGAGGCGTTCCTCAAACCACTCTCCTACTGCGAACCGGATCCTGAAATTTCCTCCACAACGCCGTACCAGCTTCATCAACCAAACAGTTTCGGCTATGTTGTTGTGCGACGTGATAAAATAAATGAAGCATATATATACCGCGGGCCAAATGCAATCGAACACTTCCTGGAAAAAATGGTGGAGGAGGTTGAGGTAATTGGTAGCGTACTGCTTACATCAAAACGATGGCACCTTTAACTGAAAATGAACTTCAAAATTACAATTCCACTGAGGTGTGTCCGGTATGTGATCAAAGTTTCACTGATGAGAACAAAAAAATATTCCACCACGATCATTTTAAACGGAAACTACATAGGTGGAATTTGCAACACGTGCAATCTTAAAATCCAGAAACCTAAATTCATCCCCATATTCTTTCACAACGGAAGCGGATATGATTTTCACCACCTGGTGAGACATCTTGGCTACGATCCGAAACGTATAGGTGTCTTGGCCGAGAACGAAGAACGCTACATTAGTCTCAGCAAGCAAGTGTCGATTCCGGAACGAAAAATACAATCGAGATGCGCTTCCTGGATTCGTATAGATTTCTCTCTGCAAGTCTGGATGCTTTAGCGAACAACTCACCGACGATCAATTTAAAATAACTAGAGCTAGTTTTCCCAACGTAGACATAGAACTCGTTAGACGTAAAGGGATTTATCCTTACGAATACGTTAGTGATGGTTCTAAATTTAACGACGACGCTCTTCCACTTCCAAGAGAATTTTACAGCAGACTCAGAGAGAAAGGAATCACGGACGAAGAATACCAACACGCGCAACTCATGTGGGAGAAATTAGAATGTAGGACACTCGGAGACTACCACGATGCCTACTTAAATTAGACGTGACGATACTCGCGGATGTTTTTCAAGCGTTCAGGAAAACGGCAACGAATATTTATAAATTAGATCCAGCGTATTTCTACAGTCTACCGGGATTAGCGTGGTCGGCAATGTTATTCCAGACAAAGGTCAAGCTGGAACTGATATCGGACGTTGACATGTCGCTATTTATCGAAAGAGGATACGAGGTGGAATGGTGCAATGCGTACAGAGACATGCAAAAGCTAATAACGTACACATGAAAGAAGATTACGATTCAAATCGAGCATCGAATTACATCTTCTACGCCGACGTTAATAATCTGTACGGACATGCCATGGTTCAAAAACTTCCTTACGGGGGATTCGAATGGTTAGATCCCACTTCGATAGATATTATTCATTTCGACGATAGCGAGTGTGGTTTCTTCGCAGAGGTAGATCTCCAATTCTCCGACCACCTGCACGACACGTTTTCGGATTTGCCTCCGACTCCCGAAATCAAATGTCCACCCGACTCGGTTCAAGACAAGCTTTTGTTAACATTGGACCCTAACAGAGATACGTCGTCCACTACAAGAATCTCCGGTTTTTGATTGGGAAGGGTGTTCAGATAGTAAATGTTAGAAGAATACTAAAGTTTAAACATTCCACGTGGTTAAGACCTTACATAGAAACTAACACACAACATAGAACAGCTGCCACTTCCGATTTAGACAAGGACTTCTTTAAATTAATGAACAATGCGGTGTACGGAAAAACCATGGAGAATGTTAGAAAGCACGTAGACGTGAAATTAATTTCCGATAAGAATAAATGTCGGAAGTGGATAGCCGATCCTAGATTCAAGTCGAGAAAAATTTACAACGAGAATTTGCACTTTTCAATCTAGATATAAAATTGATGAAATTCAGAAAACCAATTTACGTTGCGCAACGGTTCTCGACTTGTCGAAACTTTACATGTTCGAATTTCATTACGACGTGATGAAACTCTTCTACAATGATAAAATATCACTTTTGTACACGGACACCGACAGCTTTATTTACAGCATACAAACACCTAACTATACGAAGACATAAAAAGTTCTTCCATGCTTGAGTATTTCGATACTTCTGCGTATCCTCAACCCAACAGATTTGGAATTCCATCTCGTAACAAAAAAGTCCTAGGTAAACTGAAAGATGAATGTAACGGTGATGTTATTGTCGAGTTCGCGGGTTTGCGTTCGAAGATGTATGCCATGAGAACAGAAAGTAGCGTCACGAAGAAAGCAAAAGGTGTGGGCAAGAATACGGTGGAGAACAAACTCACCTTCCACGATTACATCGATTGCCTTTACTCACAATCGACGATACTAAGTATAGAACAAAGAATCCAAAGTGTAGACCACGTGATTACAACAAACGAAGTTAGGAAAGTAGCATTAGATCCGCATGACGATAAAAGATGTATTTTGTCTTGTGGAATCCACACGTTGCCTTGGGACACTATCGTTTAGAAATTAGTAAAAATTGTAGGCAATGCAAATGAAAAAAAATAAACTTAAATAACTATAACTAAAATAAAAAAAAAACTTTAACTGTCTCAAATTATCACATACACAATAAATAATTAGCAAGGACAATGAATCTTTTTGGTTTCCGAAAGCAAACAATGGAGACTGTACACCGCACGACAGATCATGAATTTCTACCTTCCATGTTATCTAAACTCAACGGCCTGTTGATCAATTAATTTTCGGAACGCTGCTCTTCTTGCTGGAACAGTGACGATGTCGGATTCGCGACGATCGACATGACGAGGAAACCCAACGACGGAAAATACAGAAACAAAATCAACGACTTTCTAAACGTTGCAACGTTGTGAGAAACGTTTCTCACAACGTAGCAACGTTTAGAAAGTCGTTGATTTTGTTTCTGTATTTTCCGTCGTTGGGTTTCCTCGTCATGTCGATCGTCGCGAATCCGACATCGTCACTGTTCCAGCAAGAAGAGCAGCGTTCCGAAAATTAATTGATCAACAGGCCGTTGAGTTTAGATAACATGGAAGGTAGAAATTCATGATCTGTCGTGCGGTGTACAGTCTCCATTGTTGCTTTCGGAACCAAAAAGATTCATTGTCCTTGCTAATTATTTATTGTGTATGTGATAATTTGAGACAGTTAAAGTTTTTTTTATTTTAGTTATAGTTATTTAAGTTTATTTTTTTTTCATTTGCATTGCCTACAATTTTTACTAATTTCTAAACGATAGTGTCCCCAAGGCAACGTGTGGATTCCACAAGACAAAATACATCTTTTATCGTCATGCGGATCTAATGCTACTTTCCTAACTTCGTTTGTTGTAATCACGTGGTCTACACTTTGGATTCTTTGTTCTATACTTAGTATCGTCGATTGTGAGTAAAGGCAATCGATGTAATCGTGGAAGGTGAGTTTGTTCTCCACCGTATTCTTGCCCACACCTTTTGCTTTCTTCGTGACGCTACTTTCTGTTCTCATGGCATACATCTTCGAACGCAAACCGCGAACTCGACAATAACATCACCGTTACATTCATCTTTCAGTTTACCTAGGACTTTTTTGTTACGAGATGGAATTCCAAATCTGTTGGGTTGAGGATACGCAGAAGTATCGAAATACTCAAGCATGGAAGAACTTTTTATGTCTTCGTATAGGTTAGGTGTTTGTATGCTGTAAATAAAGCTGTCGGTGTCCGTGTACAAAAGTGATATTTTATCATTGTAGAAGAGTTTCATCACGTCGTAATGAAATTCGAACATGTAAAGTTTCGACAAGTCGAGAACCGTTGCGCCAACGTAAATTGGTTTTCTGAATTTCATCAATTTTATATCTAGATTGAAAAGTGCCAAATTCTCGTTGTAAATTTTTCTCGACTTGAATCTAGGATCGGCTATCCACTTCCGACATTTATTCTTATCGGAAATTAATTTCACGTCTACGTGCTTTCTAACATTCTCCATGGTTTTTCCGTACACCGCATTGTTCATTAATTTAAAGAAGTCCTTGTCTAAATCGGAAGTGGCAGCTGTTCTATGTTGTGTGTTAGTTTCTATGTAAGGTCTTAACCACGTGGAATGTTTAAACTTTAGTATTCTTCTAACATTTACTATCTGAACACCCTTCCCAATCAAAAACCGGAGATTCTTGTAGTGGACGACGTATCTCTGTTTAGGGTCCAATGTTAACAAAAGCTTGTCTTGAACCGAGTCGGGTGGACATTTGATTTCGGGAGTCGGAGGCAAATCCGAAAACGTGTCGTGCAGGTGGTCGGAGAATTGGAGATCTACCTCTGCGAAGAAACCACACTCGCTATCGTCGAAATGAATAATATCTATCGAAGTGGGATCTAACCATTCGAATCCCCCGTAAGGAAGTTTTTGAACCATGGCATGTCCGTACAGATTATTAACGTCGGCGTAGAAGATGTAATTCGATGCTCGATTTGAATCGTAATCTTCTTTCATGTGTACGTTATTAGCTTTTGCATGTCTCTGTACGCATTGCACCATTCCACCTCGTATCCCTCTTTCGATAAATAGCGACATGTCAACGTCCGATATCAGTTCCAGCTTGACCTTTGTCTGGAATAACATTGCCGACCACGCTAATCCCGGTAGACTGTAGAAATACGCTGGATCTAATTTATAAATATTCGTTGCCGTTTTCCTGAACGCTTGAAAAACATCCGCGAGTATCGTCACGTCTAATTTTAAGTAGGCATCGTGGTAGTCTCCGAGTGTCCTACATTCTAATTTCTCCCACATGAGTTGCGCGTGTTGGTATTCTTCGTCCGTGATTCCTTTCTCTCTGAGTCTGCTGTAAAATTCTCTTGGAAGTGGAAGAGCGTCGTCGTTAAATTTAGAACCATCACTAACGTATTCGTAAGGATAAATCCCTTTACGTCTAACGAGTTCTATGTCTACGTTGGGAAAACTAGCTCTAGTTATTTTAAATTGATCGTCGGTGAGTTTGTTCGCTAAAGCATCCAGACTTGCAGAGAGAAATCTATACGAATCCAGGAAGCGCATCTCGATTGTATTTTTCGTTCCCGGAATCGACACTTGCTTGCTGAGACTAATGTAGCGTTCTTCGTTCTCGGCCAAGACACCTATACGTTTCGGATCGTAGCCAAGATGTCTCACCAGGTGGTGAAAATCATATCCGCTTCCGTTGTGAAAGAATATGGGGATGAATTTAGGTTTCTGGATTTTAAGATTGCACGTGTTGCAAATTCCACCTATGTAGTTTCCGTTAAAATGATCGTGGTGGAATATTTTTTTGTTCTCATCAGTGAAACTTTGATCACATACCGGACACACCTCAGTGGAATTGTAATTTTGAAGTTCATTTTCAGTTAAAGGTGCCATCGGTTTTGATGTAAGCAGTACGCTACCAATTACCTCAACCTCCTCCACCATTTTTTCCAGGAAGTGTTCGATTGCATTTGGCCCGCGGTATATATATGCTTCATTTATTTTATCACGTCGCACAACAACATAGCCGAAACTGTTTGGTTGATGAAGCTGGTACGGCGTTGTGGAGGAAATTTCAGGATCCGGTTCGCAGTAGGAGAGTGGTTTGAGGAACGCCTCGAAATCTGCGACGATGATTGCGGGATGTTCCAACAATGCCTTGTGCATTTTGAATTCTTCGACTTCGTTCGTTTCGGGCATCAACATTCTAGCCGGTCTGTTGTCGCCGCAATAAATTTTATGTTCGGCAAGTTTATCGATAGCAATTTGACGTCCGGTGTAATTTCGATAATCGAGTCGTTTTCGATCGTCGAACGTGGTTAGGCATCTCGGACAAACTTCGATGCAATGTTCATGCTTGGTTGTTTGACTTTTGACCAAACGTGATAGTGAACGAATTAGCGTGTAGTGATGAACATCCTCGTTTGAAATTAGAAGAAGATTAATCACACGAGCATCGTCATCGTCGATATCGCTTATCCTGACGGGATGCACGAGATATTTATCTGACGTGAAGGAATATACATTAATAGCGATACGTTTTCCTGCACGATTTTCGAACTTTGTTATATCCGACAATGTCACCGGGTATTCGATGCCAGTCATTGCATTTTCCAGTTCAGGTTCATGCTGCTTGTAATGATAAACCTGTTCTGGATGATCTGACCAATAAATCGGGTGAAGTTCCGCCAACACACACCAAAGAAAACACTTGTTATCGCTGTTCTGTATATTTAACACAGCTCTCTTGTGTTGAATGTTCGGTGGAAGAGGAACGTAGCTGGATGCGCGAAGAGGCGAGAATCGGTTCACGTAAACGGTTAACGTGTGAGGACTTCCACACAGAGCCCATCCCGACCCTTTAGCCTCGAAATCGTCGTGTTTATTAACCAGCTCTTTGGAAACTTTATAATAAAAGTTGTCCAAATTTTCGACGTCAGCAAAATAAAGTGTCTGGTTTTTTGTACGATGATAAAAAATACTCGTTGTGCCATCAACTTTCTCGTATTCAGAAAACAGAACAACATATACTTTTATGGAATTATTTTCAAGTTTATTTTTTAGAATATTTAGTACAGATGTTTTCGTTTCATGCAAGAAACTAAGGATGTCACGGCCTGGTTCCGAAGTAAAAGAGAAATCCTGGAGTTGGTCGTTGAATGCAGATCTAATCGGTTTGCGTTCATCCGATAATTTAACTTGTTTGGAAGTAGAAGCTTCCGTTTCTGGATTATCGATTTTCCTTTTCAATGTTCCTTGTTCGATCGATGGTTTGCAAATTTTGAGGTGTTTACTTAAATTTGCAATGCTGATCATCTTTCCACATTGAGCACAAAACTTAGAAGGTAACAAACGATTAATTCTCGAGCCTGTTTCGCTACATCTTGCCCTGTGCTTGCTAATATTAGTTTTAGATATTATTTTTTCGCAAGTAACACATTCAGTTTTATCATTTTTTCGATTGAAACTGGTGGTGGATGCCATTATGCTTTCTCCAAAAAATCACAGAAATCAAAAAGTGTCTAGCGACACAATTTTCAGGTATGTTATTTTATATAGAATTTCTTGGAGTGATTACAAAACTCAAAAATTCAATCTACTGTAAATAGAATTTCGGGTATGTTATTTATATATAATTTCTTGTGTGCGAATACAAAAACTCAAGAATTCAATCTACTGTAAATACAATTTTCAGGTATGTTATTTTATATAGAATTTCTTGAGGTGATTACAAAACTCAAAAAAAATCAATCTACTGCGAATATAATTTTCAGGTATGTTATTTTATATAGAATTTTCTCAGGGGCGAATACAAAACTCAAAAATCCAAAACAGTTCAGTTTTAACGTGTTCATATTTGAAAAAAATACAAAAATACGCCTTGGAGATTTCAACCAATCCACTTTACTAGATTGGCGAAACTCTTAACTATTGTTATTTGGAACCTTTAACCTTTTTTGGTGACGTAGAGTACGCGTAGAGAGGTTGGGCTTAGTGTGTCGATCGAGTCTCGGTGTCCTCTGTCCTCCCATACCAAAATAAACACGTCACAATACAGAAATAATAAGAAGCGTGTGTGTGTGTGTGGCAGAGAGATCACATCGTTCCGAGAGAGGTAGGTTTACAAAGGTCACGATATACAAACATTTGACTGAGACTTGGAAAATTACGATAAGGTGCGTTCATTCTTCAAGGATGAGAGAGTGCATTATTTACTCATCACGCTGTGTCAGCACAATAAATAAAAACGCTGAACGTAGAGAGAAAATAGGAGTTTTTGAGGTTTGGTGAACCTCAATTAATAAAAATAAGTTTTTTGAGGTTTTGGTGAGCTCCAAATAATCAAAATGAGTTTTTGATGTTTTGTTGCTGTTTTCTACACTATGAAACATCGTCAGCGCAATAAATAAGGCACGGAACATGGAGAGAAAGTGTGTGTGTGTGTGTGGCACATCGTTCCCCCGAGAGAGAGGTTTACAAAGGTCGCGATATACAAACATTGGCCCCCGGGAGTTGGAAAATTACGATATGGCGCATTCGCTCGTTACTGTTGCCAGCCATAAATCTCTCTCTCTTTTACGGCAGCATATATTTGTTGCCGGCTCTGCTTGTTTAGTGTGTGTATGTTACGTCAGTATATAAATTGGCTAAGCCTCAAAAAATAGTAGTTTTTGCTAAGTAAAAAGAAAAAAAATTGTAGGTAGGTTGTCGGTTGCTTAATTCTCTCTCTCTCTCTCTCTCTCTCTCCTCTCTCTTTTGTAAAAAGCCATGGTAAAAGTACCAGTAGGTTACCAAAAATTGCTTTATGCACTGTAACTCAAGCCTCAAGCAAAGTTGCCAGTTCCTTGCTTTAGGTTAGGTTAGACCAAAAAAAAAAAACTGTAGGTAGGCTGTCGGTTGCTTAATTCTCTCTCTCTCTCTCTCTCTCTCTCCTCCCTCTTTTGTAAAAAACCATGGTAAAAGTACCAGTAGGTTACCAACCTTGCTTTATGCACTGTAAAACAAGCCTCAAGCAAAGTTGCCAGCTCCTTGCTTTAGGTTAGGTTAGACCAAGACAAAAACCTTGGTGATTTTTTTTCGAGTAAGATGTTGGCAACACTGCGAGTTTTACTTTCGGTTGCAGAACTCTCAAGCAAGATTGCCAGCTCCTTGCTTTAGGCTAGGTTAGACCAAGACAAAAACCTTGGTGATTTTTTCAAGTAAGAAGCTAGCAACACTGCACCATCAAATAGAGCTCGTGCCTTACGAGAGAAATCCATTAAGGCGAGCTCACCACTTCAGCTCACCACAAGAGGTTTCTCAACCGGCTTAATTGGACTACTAGTTATCTTGGAAACGGTGAGACTTAGGAAAAATCTGTTTGCGGATTCGTCATGTACGCCTATATGTAAGTAAAATATGAATAGAACCTATTCTCGGAAATCCAAAATGGCGACCGGAAGTAGGGTTATCTTGGAAACGGTGAGACTTAGGAAAAATCTGTTTGCGGATTCGTCATGTACGCCTATATGTAAGTAAAATATGAATAGAACCTATTCTCGGAAATCCAAAATGGCGACCGGAAGTAGGGTTATCTTGGAAACGGTAAGACTTAGGAAAAATCTGTTTGCGGATTCGTCATGTACGCCTATATGTAAGTAAAATATGAATAGAACCTATTCTCGGAAATCCAAAATGGCGAACGGAAGTGGGGTTATCTTGGAAACGGGAAAACTTAGAAAAAATCTGTTTGCGGATTCGTCATGTACGCCTATATGTAAGTAAAATATGGATAGAACCTATTCTCGGAAATCCAAAATAGCGACCGGAAGTGGGGTTATCTTGGAAACGGGAAGACTTAGAAAAAATCTGTTTGCAGATTCATCATGTACATCTATACGTAAGAAAAAATATGAATAGAACCTATGCTTGTGTCTGCTCGTACCAAGTATGAGTGGAAAAAAAAAACAAAAATAGGAAATTTTACTAAAATATCGCTAAACGCTAAAACATCGACAAAAAATTGTCAAAATATGTCAAAAACTGATATTCAATTGGTAAAAAAACAAGCTACAAAAACACTCGTACCAAGTATTGCGTAGAAACGCCCAATATGCACTACTAAAATGTGACATTAAGATTTTTTTGAACAGTATAAATTCTGATGTGCAGGCAATTCTAAATGCACAAAATGGCTCTTATAAGCTGTCCCTCAAATTGTTTACAAAATATAAGAAACCAAATGGCACAAAATTTACACAGCCCCACATAACAGAAACTGTAGCTGTATATTCAAATGCAAATTCCGACAAAATAATAAGCAGTTTGATAGATCAATTGAATATTAAACACTCTGAATTTGCTGGAAAAGAGTCTGGATGGAGCCTATGCGGATCTCCACACAAGCTCTATGTTAATATTTCTGAATTCAGCCCATTACAAGGATCTACATATTTGCCATTACCTGCCAATATTAAAAACAAACAAGCCGTGGTTAATAAAAAAATAATGATGAGAAATGCTTTTTGTGGTGTATTTTAGCTGCTTTGTATCCAGTTTCAAGGCATCCTGAGCGAATAAGTTATTATAAACAACATGAAAATGATTTTGATGAAGCAATGGAGGGTTTAGAATATCCAATGTCTGTTCAGAATATTGATAAATTTGAAAAAAAAGGCCCGGGATATTAATGGTAAACAAATATCGATTAATGTTTTTATTTGTTCTACTGGCCGTGGCAATTGCTTGATAGCACCTCTCAGAATCAGTACATTTGATGATGATTCTGCTGTTCCGATTGATCTGCTCTTAATTGAATGGGAAGATACACATCCATTATACTCTGATACATAATCTTGAAGCTTTAGTGAGAACACAACTAGACAAATCCAATACAATATTCAAGTTGTGTAGAAGATGTTTAATTGTATTTGATGGTAGAAAAATGGTGAATGGTGTTTGTGAACAGAATGCAGAAATTGCTAAAAACAAGTTAATTGAGCATCTGAAATACTGTGGAAACCATAAACCTGTTCATATGGTGAAGCCTAATCCAAGTGAAAATGCCAAATTCAAAAAATTTGAAGCCCTGTTGGAACAACCAGCATATATAGTCTGTGATTTTGAATCAAACCTCAAACCCCTTGCATTCTGCAGTCCAGATCCTGGTGAATCTTCAATTACATCATACCAGCTACATGAACCTTCTAGTTTTTATTATGTGGTTGTAAAGGATGGGGTTGTTAGTAAAGAAGATTTATACATGGGAGCAGATGCCATCAAAGAATTTGCACATAGAATAGAAAATGAGTGCCATGACATAGCATCTAATGTCTTATTAAAATCAAAACCCATGTTGCCTTTAACAGAGGAACAGATTGAAGATTTCAACAATGCAGAAAAATGCCCGGTATGTGATTTTGAATTTTCAGATGCAAATATCGAGGTGAAACACCATTCCCATACAGATGGTAAATTCTTAATGGCCCTGTGTAATAGCTGTAATATTAAGATCCAGAGACCAAAATTTGTCCCTATATTTTGCCATGGTGCATCCAATTATGATTTTCATCATTTGATCAGGTACGAGGGGTTTGACAAGCAGAATTTAAATATTTTAGCTGAAAATAATGAGAAATATATTGTCATTAGCAAAATAATTAAAGTTAATGGTGTTCCTATTCACTTAAGATTTCTTGATTCATACAGAATTCTGTCTGCTAGACTGGCCACACTGGCCACTCAATTATCTGATGATCAATTCAAAATCACATGTGCTTTGTTTCCAAATCAGGAGCTGAAATTAATTAAGCGGAAGGGTGTATATCCATATGATTATGTTACAGATTTTTCTAAATTTGATGAGTGTTCTCTGCCACCACAACAAGAGTTTTACAGCAAAATCAGAGCATCTGGAATCACTGATGATGATTATCACCATCCCCAGTTGATGTGGAACAATTTAAAATGCCAGATATTTGGTGATTATCACAAGGCATATTTAAAACTTGATGTGACTCTCTTAGCTGATATACTGCAGGCATTCAGAATATCTTCCATGCAAAATTATAAGCTGGATCCAATGTATTTTTACAGTGCTCCGGGCCTAGCATGGTCTGCAATGTTTTTAAACACTAAAATGCAATTGGATCTGATCCAGGATCAAGATATGTATCTGTTTATGGAACAATGTATAAGAGGAGGCATGGTGCAATGTTCTCAGAGATATGCCAGAGCAAATAACAAGTATATTCCTGATTATGATCCAGCACTGCCATCAAATTATATACTGTATGTAGATGCCAACAGCCTGTATGGTTATGCTATGATGGATAAATTGCCATATGCAGGGCTTGAGTGGGTTGAAGATTTTAATATTGAAGATCTTCAGGATTTTGATGACAGTGACTATGGCCTGTTCTTAGAGGTTGATCTGACAATTCCTGATGATTTACACAACACATTTTCTGATCTGCCCCCATTTCCTGAGGTTAAGTGTTCACCTGGCTCTAAACAGATGAAATTGATGATGACTCTAGAGCCGAAACAGGATTATGTCATATATTACAAAAACCTCCAGTTCCTGATGAATCATGGTGTTCAAGTGACTAAAGTTGGAAAAGTTTTGAGGTTCAGGCACTCAAGATGGTTGAAGCCATATATTCATACAAACACAGAGCTTCGAACATCTGCAATGAGCCAATTTGATAAGACCTTGTTTAAATTGATGGTCAATTCTGTGTATGGCAAAACAATAGAAAATGTCAGAAAACATATTGATGTTAAAATAATTACTGACCCCAGCCGGAGCAAAAAAATTGATTGCAAAGCCCAACTTCAATTACAGAAGAATTTATGATGAGAATATGGCACGTTTCAACATGAAAAAAACAAAGATTAAATTTGATAACCCTATTTATGTAGGGGCTGTGATATTGGAATCGGCCAAATTACACATGTTAAAATTGTTTTATAATGTGTTGAAGCCTTTTTATAAGGATCGTGTAAAACTGATGTACATGGACACAGATAGTTTTGTTCTTGATATTCAAACAGAAGATGTTTATCAAGATATAGCACAGCCTGGATTGTTTAAATATTTTGATACCACTGAACATTCAAAAATTAAACACCACAACAAAAAGGTGCCTGGCAAGTTAAAAGATGAGACACTTGGTGATGTTATTGTGGAATTTGCTGGGTTAAGGGCCAAGATGTACAGTTTTGAAACATGTAGTGGCGCTGTTGCCAAAAAGGCCAAGGGCATTGGCAGAGTGACTGTAGACAAAGAGCTTGAATTTGAAGATTACAAAAATTGCCTCAAATTATGTAGCACAATCAGAACATCAGAATCCAGAATTCAGAGTGTGGATCACTAGTTGACTACAAATATTGTAAGAAAAGTGGCTCTGGACCCACATGATGATAAGAGATGCATTTTATCATGTGGCATACATACTTTACCATGGGGTCATTGTGATTTGAAAAGTGGTAATCAATGCCCAATTACAGAGCATGATTTGAAATAAATGAACATGCCTATGAACTTATTTGGGTTCAAAAAACAGTCTATTATGGACCTGCCAACACCACAACCCTCTTCTGATATGATATCTAAACTAAGTGCTTTGTTAATTATTCATCTGAACAGCATACTTACAGATGTTGATGATGAAACAGGTAAAACATTGTACATATTTAACAATAATTTAAATCATTACCAATTACCTGTAGGTGGTCAATTGCAATTTATTACAACCCCTGAGGGTAATGTCAAGATTTCAGTATGGAGAAATATTTATAGAATTAAGCACTCAAACATGATTTCTGGCACTGTATATACTGTTTCTGCTGGTGACTGCTTATATATTGAGGTCCCGGGATCATATGACAAGCTTATACCTTTTTTTATAGAATTAAGAATCAGATATTCAATAATAAATAACTACTAAAACAAAATGCCTAATGATATATTTGGCCATACAAGACATGAAGATCACAGTGAAGAGATTCTGATGCTTGATGTCAGAGTCGAGAAATTAAGAAGTGATTTGCAAGCTTTACAAACCACACTGAATGCCAGTCTTCAACTAGAAATTACAAATTTACAATCACAATGCATGGACCCTCTTCTTAAAATTGATTCTGAACTCAAATTGCTGCTTCAAAAATATACTGACATGGCCACATTAGATAATTTTCAAAGTTTAGAAGAGGCTGTAGCAGCTCTTCAAGCCAAATTTAAGACCCAGGCCACCAACTCTGAGCAATAGAAACAACAATTGGAAGAGCAGATAAATAATGTCCAGACACAGCTCCAAAAAATTGTCAAAAGCATAAAATCACAAGAAGATTTTGATCTAGTGATTTCCACTCTAAAGGAACAGATTCAATCACTCCAGATACCTAATCTGGACCCCTTGAACAATTCCATAGCCGAGGTTAAAGAAAAAATTGAGACACTTGAAAATTTTATGAACAACTTGCCATCTTTTGATGCTTTGAGTGCAATAACTCGGAGTGTTGCCAACATTAAGCTGCAACTTGAAACATATGAAGATTTTGGAAAAACTCAAAGGGTACAATAGCAGCAGTGCAAAGTGATTTGTCAAATGTACAAGAATCTCTAGAATCCCGTCTGCCTGGTATTGTAGACACACTTTTCAGTGTCCAGCAACAGATCACAAAGCTTGAAAACCTCAACACATGAATCTGAACTATCTCATTTTCATCACTTGATCGATGATATCCAAACAAAACTTGCAATTTTACAACAATCAACACCTACTCAGGCAGATATAGCCCTGCTCCAAGATGCTTTGCGTGGTGTGGTTGATGCTTCTGAATTAAATGATGTGAAATTGGCACTTGAATCTTTGCAAAATACTGTATCAAATCTCCCTACATCACAGGAACTTAAAAATATAAAGAGGGCAGTGAATCGCATATTGAAATCAGAAGATATCAAGAATATCCAGACAGAGATCAAACAACTTACTCAGACAGTGGCCACTCTACCAACTAATCAACATATCAATGAACTGCATGCCCTGTTTGAGGATATCAGAAGACAAGTCCATGATCTTACTGCTCAAAATTCAAAATTGGCAGTTATTGAAAATTTGCAACAAATTGTAGCTAATATCAAGCAACAGTTAGAGACAATGGAATCCAATCAAGCAAATGCTCTGTCTGTTTTTGCCACCCAGCTTCAAGAGATTGTGCAACAATACAAGAAACTTGTTGTGGACATAAAAATCAAGCCAGGCCATGATGATGTTGTTAGGACTATCAATGAACACCTTGAATCTGTAACAAGTAGATTGCTTACAGCAGAAAAAGAAATAACCGGCATAATTGAGAATCCAAAACATACAGTAATTCTTGAATTGTACAGCATCCCCAACAAAGAATATGATTCACCATTTACACCAGGTGGCAAAATATATATGCTGTCCCCTGCACAATTTTATTACCAGTTTTTTGTTGGGGGCACACTGAGACCAATCAAAATCAAATATTGGCTACAACCACAGGCACACCACCACCCTACCTTATCAATAACAAATGCAGACAACAAAGCAAAAATCACCAGTGTAGAGTTAGAGGATTTTACAGATCCCAATACATTAGAAACATCTTATGCTGAAGATGATGGCTCTCTGGAATTTCATATACAAATAGGAGACAAATTATATTTAGAAAATCCTGTAGTATCAGCTGCTGAACACCCCATAGTTGCAATATTCTTGTTTTCATATTATGTCTAGACAAATTATTGTTGATGAATTACACAGACAAGCCAGACATAATTATAAGAGACTGCCAGTAGTCACAAAAGGCATAGATGATTTATGGCAGTGCGACTTGATTGAGATGGCAAGTGGACAGCTGAAAAATTAGACAAAATCAACAAGGGCTACAAGTATCTACTCACTGTCATAGATACATTTTCAAAATTTGCCTGGGCTGTGCCACTCAAATCCAAGACTGGGAAATGTGTTACAGAAGCCATCAGGACAATCATCAATCAGAGTGGAAGATCACTGCGCTATTTTCAAACAGATAATGGCAAAGAATTTTTTAATTCTGTGTTCCAAAAATTTATTAAAAGCCAGTCAATACAACATTATTCGCGTTACAGTGATCTCAAGGCCTCAATTGTAGAGAGATTCAACAAAACCCTAAAAAAGCTTATGTATAAACAATTTACACTTCAAGGTAATTATAAATGGCTTAATATTCTTCCAGAACTTCTACAGAAATATAACAACTCGGTCCATTCCACAATCAACATGAAACCCTCTGAAGTAACTTCATCTGATGAGCAAAAATTGATCAGGACTGTTTATTATCCTAGATACCAGCCAACAACAAGAAAAGCCTAATACAAGGTGGGTGATCAAGTAAGAATCAGCAAATATAAGCACTTATTCAAAAGAGGCTTTACAAGAAACTGGAGCACTGAATTATTTACATTGGTTCAAGTTAAACCTGGGACCCTTAACACATATATAATAAAAGACCACCGAGGAGAAATTCTCAAAGGCCGGTTCTATGAAGAAGAACTCAACAAAACTAAACAGCCTGACACATATCTCATAGAAAAAATCATCCGCAGAAAAGGCAACAAGATATTTGTCAAATGGCTAGGACTTCCAGAACACAGCTGGATCGATGCAGACAAAGTGATAATATTAGCACCTGGGATGTTATAAAAAGGCTGCCAGAACCTGAACAGCAGATTAAGAGAAATGGCAAGTTGCTGCCTGATAATATTAGATGTCTTATTGTTGGACCATCGGCTTGTGGTAAAACTACACTAATGATTGATAATTTTTTATTGGCACCCAACTGGTTAGACTGGAAAAACAGGCACTTGTATGTTTTCTCTAAGAGCTTGGAACAATTAAAATATCAGCAGCTGATGAAGCTATATGATGGATTGGATATTGCCACTTTGAATCAGATGTTAAGCCACTTCATGAATGTCTCGATAATTCTGTTGTTGTGTTTGATGACATTATACTCGATAATCAAAACAAGGTTAGAAATTTCTTTACACAGGGCCGACACAAAAACATTGATTGCTTCTACCTGGCACAGACTTTTTCTAAAATTCCGAAGCAGCTGATCCGAGACAACAGCAAATTTATATGTGTGTTTCATCAAGATCATACCAACCTCAAACACATACATGATGAATATGTAGGTGGGGACTTGAGCTACAATGATTTTTCCAAGTTTTGCAGTAGGTGCTGGAATCAAAACAGTTATGGGTTTGTCACAATTGATATGAGAAGGAAGCCCAATAGTGGCAAATACAGAAATAAAATCAACAATTTTCTAGACATTGAAACATATATAAATAAACATGAAAAGGCCAATCATTGATGATCTTAAATTAAAAGATTATCTTGTAAAAAGATTTAAGGGATGGAAATCAGAGAACCGAGGAATCTATGAAAAACACAAGCAAGCAGAACAGCCCGTAATTGATGCTATTAGTGAATTAGGTAAAAATATCAAAATTGCTACAGAGCAAAATCAAAATTTGATCACAGAGCTTGTACCTGTAGCTGCTAGGAACATATTAGATTATCCAATCACCCCACTTTCCAGAATTCATACACCTAGTCCTGTTGCTCCTCGAAGAATTGAAGCTACTCAGATCCTATTGAATTGGGTCTTCTTGCTCAAAAATATTTAAGCACACCTAAAGACAACAAAGATGAGGTCTTTGGCTTATATGCTGACACAGAGCGTGATGGTAGCATCATACATAGAATTGGCAATTTCAGAGTAACATTTATGGGAAATGATCTGATTGTATATTCAGAATCTCATCTTGGAGAAAGAGGTGGTTTTGTTAAATATCCTGGCACACCTGGATTGTGGGAACTGATGACCAGGAAGAGACCTGGCAGCTATACAGATCAAGATTATGAGCATTACAAAGAAATATTAATAAAATCAGATGCTCTATACCAGAACAATGATCCCACACAAAAAAGAGTCAAGTCTAGCAGTGGAGCAAAATACAACAATTTAATCAAGCCCATATGGTCACAGATCAAGACAGGCAGTGGAATCAAACAATACAACACCCTGCCTAAAGAATTTGTCTGGGTTGATGATGTCACGAAACTTGTAGATAGGTTGCTGGTGATAGCTGGGGAGGAAAATGCTGGCAACCACAATTTTTACAATGAAAAGGTTGGAATTATGGACATGATAAGCACAAAATTGTCTAATTTTATAGTGAATGACACTAAGGGGATTGGATATCTTATAAAAATTATTAATACTCTACCACCTAAATTTTGGAATATTTCCGAGGGTCGGGGGTTGGTTAATGACATTATAAACAAGCTGCCATTTGAACTACACACTCCAGGCTATCAGTATTGTGGTCCAGGCACAAAATTGGACCATAGATTAAACAGAGGGGACCCTGGTGTTAATCCCCTAGATGCTGCTTGTAGAGACCATGACATAGCATACAACACACATACTGATCTTGGCAAGAGACATGTTGCAGACAAGAAATTAGAAGAGGATGAATTTGGTAGATTTGTAAGCAAAGATGCTTCTTTAAGTGAAAAAATAGAAGCATTGGGGACCACCATAGCTATGAACACCAAACAAAAACTGGGGTGGGGGTTGTGAAAATATATATATAATAAACCTAGAATGAAGGCCAAGGGTTTTATGTATCAAATACCTTATGCAGGCCTTAAATCTCTTAAAACTATTGATAGTCTTTTAACCAAAAAGCAGCGCAAGAAAAAAATTCTTGTCTTGCCAAGGGCCATGGTATGAAATTATTACTTAGTAACCCTCAATTAAAAAAATTACAACAATCTAGAAAAAAATTGCATACAGGGGGTTTCATATTTACTATCCCGGCCATCTTAGCAGCACTTGGGGGCTGTTGGGAGCTTGGCTGGGGGATCAGCTGCCATAGCAAAAACAGTAATAGATGCCAAAAAAATAAGGCAGAATTAGATGAATTGAAGCGCCATAACCTGGCCATGGAGAAACAAGGCAAAGGTGTTAAGAGAGCCACGAATAAGTTTAAAAAAAACAAGAGCCGCTTACAAACCAAGATATTGAAGCTTTAATCAAGCCACTGGGCATCAAAAATTTTAGAGGTGTGTACATGTCTGATTCTTTGACAGAGCAACCACTCAACAAAGTGTGTGGCATTGTTAATTTGGATAAGTACAAAAATCAGGGAACTCACTGGAACTGTTATCTTAAATATTTAAAAAATGAGGCATTTGTGTTTGATTCATTTGGAGGTGTTCCACCTGAAAATTTAGTACAATATCTAAATTCAGCTAATCTTTATTACAATAATGCCCGTGTTCAAAACTTCAAAGATGTTAATTGTGGACATTTGTGTTTATCTGTTCTTAGATATATGTCTCAAATAAATAAACCATCAATTGAAAATTTTCAAAAGGCCCTGTGGTATTTAAAACATCATGTGGGTATTCCATCTCACCAGCCAAAATTCAATATTGAAACTCAAATTACATGATGATATAGTGTATCCCAAAACAATAGCTCTCAGAGCATTTTATGGCATGTACTTGATCCCTAATATTACACACCACAACAACAAAATTGCAGTAGGGGATCAAAAAATGGTCATCACTCCAGGGCAATATAATCTGTCCACTCTAAATGCTCAATTACCCAGAGGTATAGTATTAACTCAAAATTCTGTGACTCACAGAGTAGAGATTGTATCTGCTACAGAAACAGTGGATCTGGGTACTATAGGAGAGCTGTTAGGCTTTGAGAACAACACAAAACTTGAAAAAGCCATTAAACACACTGCTATTAATATACCTAAATTCTTAGCCATAGAGACTCTGAATATTCACTGTAATGTGGCCGAGGGTATGATCACCAAATCAAATGGCATAGGCACTCAGAAACAAACTGGCATCATTGCAACATTCAAACCTAACTCTGAATTTATGGAGCCCATCATCTACACTCCATCACCAACATTATATTTTCCTGTGTGCCATAATAGAATAGATAAAATTGAGTTGATGGTCACTAATGAAAAAGAAGAATTAGTTGATTTTGCTGGAGCCACAACAACTGCAATCATAGGGATTAATATTTAAATAAAAGTACATACAAAAAAAATATTGAGAACTATGAGCTTCAATCATTCCCCTCAAACAGGAGGACATTTGCAAATTTAAATCAACCCTACACCGAGATTGAGGTTGATCTTGATGTAGGGGATGGCTTTATACACCCCCACAGAGCAGATCTATACATCAAATTTGATGTTGTAAAGCTCGATGGTACAGATTATCCGGCAAATTCAAATATAAGATTGGTGGACAATTTTGTGCCGCATCTGTTCTCTGAAATTGAGATCAGAAAGCATGGTGTTGTTATAAACAGAATGGATTATCCCGGCATTACCTCCACAGCTTTGGTAACACTAAAATTATCCAAAACCGAGGCTTCTTACTACAAAATAGGTGGTTTTGAGGCTGGTGATAAAATTATATCTAAGAGCCACACAGTGCTGTTCCCTATGCGCCTGTTGCCAGGATTCTTCTCAGATTACAAAGATATTATGTGGAAGGGTGGTTTAAGAATCACATTTAGAAGAGCTGCCAATGATAATAATGCTTTTATGAGGTACAGTACATTAAACTCTACAGGGGAAGCTCTGCCTAATACCCTACCTGATGAGGGCAAGTGCCTTATTCAGACTATGGAGCTAAGAATCCCGGTTGTTGAATATGAAGCCAGTTATGCTCTTAAATACAAAGCAGATATAATAAAAAATCCACAGATTCCTTTAAAATTTTATACATATCAATGTGTACAGAAGCCTGCCGCTGGTACTTATTATGAGTTTGATGCTACAAATTCATTCTCCAGTATACAATATGACATGCCGGATTTTGTGGTGGTACTGTTTCAGACTGGAACACACAATAATCAGGAAAAAAATTCAAGTAAATTTGATAACTGCAACATCAAGAACATATATCTTAAAAATGGCAGAAATGAGGTATTCCCTAGAGAAAATTATAATTTAGACATGTCCAAGGATGATTTCCTTAAATTATATGAAGCATTTACAGCATACAAAAGGGTCACTACTGGCAATACTGACATGTATTACACGCCAGATGAATTCATAGCACAGAGACCCATGTTTGTCATCAACACTTCAAAAAGGAAACAAGTTGTGGTTAATGACAGGACAAACATTAAAATTATCTGTGAATTCCACGATACACTCCCTGATGACACTATATGTAGTGTTATTCTCATAGGTGAAAAATCATATGTTTATGATGTAAGAAATGAGAGAGTCACAGAGCAATTCTAGAAGAATTACATTATCTTAATACTAGATATACAAGTTGAGCCTGGTGCCCAATTGAATTTAAACCGGAAGTGGACCAGAAGTGGACCGGAAGTAAATATATGTGTGTGTTTGTGTGTGTGTGTGTGTGTGTGTGTGTGTGTGTGTGTTAATACGTTTGGCCTAGTTTTAAGTGTAGCCAAAAAAAAATATCAAGAGGGGTATATTTTTAACAAATTTATGGACAACAATCTGACAGAAGTGCCTTTCATAAGTGTAGGCAAATCAATCTGAGGGGGGGTCATACTTTCACGGGAAATTCCCGAGGGCATTTTTACAAAAATCTTGGATTAGACAGGGTTCCACACTTGAGCAAAAAACTCATATGGGCATGTTGAGCTAGTTTTAAGTGTAGCCAAATCTGCCTGAGGGGGGTTCATACTTTCTCGTCCTGGTTATATCACAAATCATACTACTAGCCTGCACGCTGGTGCTGCATTTTTCCTACACTCGGCATAGATAAGTTTTATCCCGGCCTTCTCAAAGTCTGAAAATACTATTTTCTTAGCAACAGTTCTGACGTACGTACACTATCACAAATGCCTGGTTAATCAGTGTACTTTGTTACACTCTTGCTCTATTTGATAAATTTGATAAATCGATTTGAAGGAAAAATGTCTAAGCTGCAAAGTTTCAAAGTTGAAAACTTAAAGATTTGTCATGACCAAACGAGAAGAGTTGATTGCTCCAATGTACTACAAATTATGATAAGGTAAAAAAAATGTAAAGTGTTCCCCTGTGCATAGCACCACGCCATGAAGGCGTATAGGGGGTGTGGGGGTAACGCCCCACACTTTCTTGATCCGGTCGTGAGTGGGGGTGATGTGATCAGCATCACGCCCCTGACCGCCTTTACCCCCCAGCGTTTCCCCCAGGTACCCATGTTATTCGACGCTGGGTGGGCGCCGGGGCCGCTTTCACCGTTAGAAAAGTTCCCGGATTTGAACCGGCCGTGGATCGAACCCGGGACCTTGAGCATGGTAGTCAGACGCGTTACCGACTGAGCCACCGCGACGTAAATAAATGAACGCCAATTCAAAATTAGGAAGATGTTAATGTACCAACATTTTTGAATGTAACTGATGGCGGAATGTTTAAAATTTATACTTTTAATTAACCCTTATTTGATAACAGAAAGATGTATCACAACCTTTTAATTTGTCAGAGTTTACTTATGTACAACCCGCAGTTGTTGGAAACGTAACAACTTTCCTAAGCACAGCACATGGTATGGAGAAGAGTAACATGTTTGTTACGTTACACGAATGGCGTCAAAAGGGGGATATGCATTTTACGACACACGAATTAACTTGTGAGGATGTTTGTTTCAAGCGTCAACTTCAGGTTACATTTACTTAAGAACTACTTGACGTATTACAATGTAACAAATCGCCATTCTTAATGATTTTGTTCCGTACTTTCAAATGAGCTGAAAATAAAATGGGGTTTTCATTAAAAGAAAACTAACTTTCTGTTGAAAATTGTACTTCCTTACATACTTGAGCGTATTGTTTCCACTAATTTCATGAGCCCCTCTCTCATACCTATATATCTGCGAAAGGAGTTTTTCAATATTTGTTGTTGTTCCCGGTAAATTTCAGGTCGCAATGTTAGATGAGACACCTTGTATATAAATACTAATACCAAGCAAAATCCATATAATAACAAAAGCCAAAATATTTTACTGTTCTTGACACACTTAAGCATATATTAGTTTCTATTCAATTTTTTTAAAAAAATGTGCTAAATATATTATCTCTAAGTGAGATTAAAATATTAACACACTCTTGAATTGTGATATATCCAGAAAAAATATATAAATGCCAAATAAAAACAATGGTTAGTCCTACTTGTAAAACTCAGTGCCACATTTGTGGTAAATTCGTATCTAAAACAAATGTTTCAAAATTTTAGCAATATGCACTGACCAACCCAAAAATCCTAAATTACCAACTCAACCCTGTTCAGATTGTGAAAATCATATTAGCATACCTCATATAAACAGACATAAGATAAGTTGCAAATCTCAACTATTAACCAGCCAGACTACTCCTAGAAAAAGACAAGCAGATATAAATTTAACTCATGGTCCTAAATCAAAACAAAGTAGATTTTTACTGCAACTAGTGCAACAGCTTTTGGTGGTAGTCTTAATGATTACTCCTTTGAATCAGAGCCACACTGTGAACATAAAATCTTCAATAATAGAACTAAGAAATATACTTAAAATAAATCTTTCAAGTTTTACACTATTCTATCTTCTGAATATGAGAAATCTGATAAAACACATCATACATTTTGCCATGGTTCCAAGACGCAGACTCTATATTTGAGTGGCATAGTCAATTTGGAACACATTTATGCCCATCGTATGTACATATTACTTACAAAACATGAGGAATTTGAGGCTAAAGAATCTCGTTGGAAATTATGTGGACTCCCACAAAAACTAAAACTGAATATAAGTAAATTATCACGTCTTTCTGTACATATGTCCCTATATGTATAAGACAGATAATTAACATATTATGTAAGATATCGAATATCCTGTTGCTATATCTGTTATAACAAAATTTGAAAAACAAGCAAAATAACTCAATGTATGTGCCTGTACAGAGAATAATTTTGTATATCATCTCAGAATAAATACCATTAATAATGATAATGCTACTGAGATTGATGTGTTACTTATTTCAAATGACAAGAATTTCCATTAATATTTTATTCGTAATCTTTCTCGTTTAGTTAGAAGTCAAATAACTAAACTGCGAAATCAAAATTTGTCATAGGTGTTTGACTACTGTTAATAATTACAAACAACAGAACTATGTTAAATATAATACTCAAGAAATTGCTAACCAGAAACTTAAAAACACAAAAAATACTGTGCTGAGAAAAAGCCTGTACGTATGATTATGCACAAACCAAAGAAGTTGAAAAATGCAAATAACACAAAACCCAGTTGGAGCATTCAGCTATAATAATAGCAGATTTTGAGGCATGAAACAACTCAAAGCCCAGTTGGAGCAAACAGTTATAATAATAGCAGATTTCGAGGCATTTCTTAAACCATTCAGCTATTCAGACCCTGATCCTGAAATATCTTCTAATAGATCTTATCATCTCTATGAGGTCTGAATGACATGTTCAAGTAATTAGACGCGTCGTATTATTTTACTATTAATATTAACTTAATAGTACTCAGCGGTGAACGATGAGACTCGGTGAAGTACACAGACTCCTCTCAGGTACAGGGATAGTGTTAGGCAAAGACAATATTCACAGCACAGGGAAATAAAACCACATTACTGCCGTATGTATAAACTGAAAAGTTTTATTCTTCATTTATTGCAATTATAATGTAACTATAAACTCAATGCGTGGCTATCGGCAAGCCCATGATCACATAGACCTGGCTTGCGTCCCGAACTACCACACCAAGAGATATGCAATGATAACTGATCCAATATTTGCTCTTTAGCCTATTATTTCCAAATTAATCCTTAGGCTAACTTTATTATTTGACGTAGAATTGTTGCAGTATTGTGCATATCATCAATGCATGGCTATCGGCGTACCTATGATCACATAAGCCTAGCTTGCGCCCCGAACTACCATACCAAGATGTATGCACAACACCGAGGAGTTCTTTTTAAGTTTAAAAGCTTCGTCGATCCGTGGCGAAAAAGTGTGATGATTATTACGCGATATCCTCGCTTTTATACTATTTTCTAGAACACAGATTAAAGTACAGATGAATCATTCACTATCTACAAAAGGATACTATCAACAAAACTGACATCTATACATCTTTAGAAATACAAATTCGTATAGTGCACTCTTGCAAATATGAAGATACATTAAACTACTCACAACAGAGCATAAAATACAATAATCATTAACCAAAAGATATATATTACAAACAGGGTGCAATATTACATATACTAACAAAGAAATTACGCTTTCTTTTACAAAAATAAATACATTAGTGACATATCTTCTACTGGTGACGTCACATAAAAATGTGGATCATATCATGAAGTTATGGTTACGTAGTTGTGTCACGTAATTCATGAAAACCTAATGAGCCTTATGTATACAGAGGATCTAATGCTGCCAAACATATTTTCCTAAAAATAAAAGAAGTAAGGAAAATTGGTAAAGCATTATCTGTGTCAAAAACAAGAGTACCATACTCTGCTGCTGAAGAGCAATTATATGATGCTACTGAGATTTACCCACAGTCCAATTCATATTTTACAGATGAAAATAAGAAAATTCGTCATCATTTCCATTTCACAGGAGAAAATCTGGAGATTTTGTGCAACAGTTGTAATCTCAAAATACAAAGAGACAAATGTGTCCCTATATTCTTTCATAGTGGCACTGGCTATGATTATCAATATTTAATTAACATCTAAGTTATGATACAAAGCATATAGTTGTTCTAGCAAAACATCAAGAAAGAAACATTACTCATAGCAAAACAGTAAAGATTTCTGAGAACAGTACACTTTAGATGAGATTTTTAGACTATATGAGAATTCTCTCTTCTGGCCTGGATGTTCTTGCCAAGAAATTACCTGATGAACAGTTCCAAATTACAACTAATAGTTTTCCTAGCTAGAGCATACACAACCATATTAGACAAAAATTGGTCTATCGATATGAATATTAGACTGACAATACTAAGTTTAATGATGAAACTCTTCATCGTCTAAACGATTTCTACAGCCAACTCAGAGAAAATAATATTACAGGTAAATAATACCACCATACACAATTAATGTGCAAGAAATTAGGGTGTAAGAAACTGGGAGATTACCATGATGCTTATCTACAGTTAGATGAGGCAATTCCTGCTGAAGTATTCCAAGCTTTTTGAAAATTGTTTATGAATATTTATAAATTGAACCCTGCACATTCTTAAAGTCTGCCAGGGTCAGATTGAGCAGTTATGTCACAAAAAAAGTTATTGTAGCTAACTACAGATGTGGATATGTCTCTTTTTACAGAAAGATCTACTATACGTGGGGGCATGGTACAGTCATGTTAGAAAAATCTGTCACATAGATTTTTTTTTAAGTCCAACGTCTTATGAAATTATGTTGTTAGCTCTGAAACAAGAAAGTGTTGTGAAATATACGATCCTCTAATCAGAGTGAAGTTCGATTCGAAGGAGCAGGAGGCGTGACGCACGGTCTTGTCCACAGGAAGTTCAACGAATGCAGCATTTCCACAAATGCGATTACGTCCCCATTTGTTAAATATTGTTTCAATAATGTAAATCAGCAGAAAGATAGCACAAAAGTGTTCTTTGTCTCTTTAATTGCCTTTAATCGTTTCAAATTTGTATTAAATTGTCCTAAATATAGTTCACGAACTTAATAAAATGCATTCATGTATGTATTTGACAATCATATATTACTCATTAGAACAACTTTCACATTGTTTTCACTACGTGAGTTGACATTTCATTTACATTTACGATAAAATAGTGCTTTGGGTGTAATAGCAGTTTTCGTTAATTAATTTAGAGATGCATTTTTATTTCTTGAGTTAATGATTAGGTTAATTCGTTATTTTTCGCGAAAAGAGGGAACCACTGCTGAAAGAAAATACACAAATTGTATTATTGAGGTCAAAAGTTTGTTATAACATCACCTTTTGCACACATAGGCTAATCAGAACTCGGGATACATTTAAATTGGAATCTGAAACATTATGCGACCTGACTGGAACTCGGAAAAGGCCACACTCATTACAAGACGTCGATACATTACCACTTGGTCTGGCGAACGCCAATAATAACGAGGGGTTGTGGTAGTGGGAAAGTGGTGACGGAAAATAAAAAATTTGTGTGGGAGGGTAAAAAGAGAGGGACAATCAAAAACAATCATATCAATAATGATTATCTTAAAAATACCTTATTTAATGTAAATTTGTTTCAGAAATGGGGACGGGGAGCTGTTTGTTTTACGTTCAATGTAGGATAACAAGTGGAGACAAATAGTGATTCGTATCTTACTTTAAACTGTAGGTCCATGCCCGATTAGCCTATCTGTGCATAAAGTGGATTTAGAATTCAGTAGAAAATAACGCCGATATAGTATTTTGGATTTGTTGATACCACTAACATTTCCAATTCTTATAATAAGAAACCTGTCCTCATATTACCATTTTGAAAGAGAGAGAGAGTTAATTGTATAACTTTTCGTTGTTAGTTTCAAAGAAGATTAATTCAAATAGTAACAATGGGAACGAATAAAGCTTACGAAAAGTTTTTGCTACCGTGGGGATTTGGACCTACAACCATTAGATTGATATCCCAGTGCGATAACTACTATCCCACGAGTTCGTTCCTTCATACGGCGTGATTATAAGTTAAGACCATTCGTTCAATATGCATTAGAAATATAATCCCCACCCGCCTCTATATAAACAACACCCCCCAAAGTTGCTATTTTTTAGTAAATGTAATAAAGGTTGTATGAATGTCATAAACATTTAAGCAAACTCTACTATATTAACGACGGAATCGTTTTACATGGAGAGGTTACAGCTTCGAAAATTGAGTTTGTGACGTGGCTTGTTTTAGGGGTAGGGTAGATATGAATATTGGAAGGTTCCTGCCTGCACTACCCAGTAATTTCCGAGAAAGAAACTTCATTTTTTTATGATGGTAAAATGGTTCGGTGATAGGCTATCAGTATTACACGCCTAAGGTCATAGGTTTGACTTATTTTCGGTTACCCCTATTATTATTATATGTAGCAACTAAGTATTATATTTAATTAATAATATAAAGAAATAAAAATATTATACATTTTTTAAAAAATATAACACTCTTTTCTAATGATTTTTCAATGTTATTTTTGAAAATAATTTTAGAATATATTTTTGAATTTCTCATTATTTTACAAGTATTTGCATAAAAATGATCCATGTGTTATATTCGAGGAAATATGATGTACAGCTAGAGTTATACATTTTCTTTTTAGGGAAAATCATAATAAAAACAAATAAATACTATTGACATCATTTTGTGAATAGTATTTATATTACATTTTTTTTGTTCACAATGCATAATTGTATTCTTGTAAAAAGCATGAAAATCAATATAATCTCTACATTTAGCAAAGCATATAATATACGAATTTTCGTAATAAGTAAAACGCAATAAAAAAAATTCGGTTTAATAAGAAATAAAGATCGCAGGGTTAACCGAACGGTGAATCGAACAGAGAATTTTACACCCCATAAAATGTCTCTCTAGCCTTTGCAATGAAGTGATGTACATTCAAGTAACAAGATTTCATGCAAAATCGCACGTTATAAGATTGTTCAAATATATTAACTCAAATCCATGTGTCCATAATTTATTATACTGTCAGCTATCCGGCACATCTCGTTACAAGATATTAGCATATCGCCATTCACTAATTAATCCAATTGAATATTAATTCACTTCACAGTTCAATGTGCAAGAATAGTTTCGACTCATATCACGTGAGACGTAAACTCAATTCAATTCTCTCATTGTATGTAACTTGTAAGTTGAGCGCATGTAGAAATATCAATTATGAGGTGTAAGCTAAATTTGACGCTACAATCGCTTGATCAACTCTTGCGTCTCGCTGCCAGACATTCTACGATCCTGTTTGCTCCAGGTCTCTTCTGAATTTCATTATCATTGTTTTTACCTCTGTTTCATACTCGTCGTCGTTATAAACCTACGTAATTTCTACTGTTTACAGTAGAGAGAATCTACTGTTATCAATTGTAGTACTCTACTGTCTCTCTCGGAAATCTATTCAAAATCAATGATTTCCTGCTGAACACTTTCAGTAGGCCTAATGTGTAATTACAGTTGAGGAACTACAAGTGAATACTTCAGTACTACATGTAATATTGCATGTAGTGTGTTTCAATTTGAATTTGAGTTCAAAATTTTGGGTGCGTAAGCACTTAGGCTATTTTGCACCTGTCACATTATACGTTGTCCAGCCCCTTACCAGAACTAAAATAACATAACTGTAACGTCGTGTTGTTACTAAAATATTAAGATATTCTGAATTCGGTTAAAAGCTGAGGCTGTAAGGGGGCACTCAGCACCCACAAGGACCAAACACAGGACAACACAGAAAATTATACTAGCCATGGGGCCAGTCTCCATGGCCTCGTTCGTCTGCAAACTGAAGTCCAGGGTATACTACGTGGAAGCAACAATTGGGTGTACATACTTCGTGGACGGTCATCCCTTACACCCTTGTAGTGTGTTTAGCTCAGCATGATAGCTGTAAATATAACTTTTTATTCCTCCTGATTAACAATTTGTTTTTATATCTATTTAAAATTTGAACCAACCTCACTTCCATATAGTACACCCTGAACTGCATTTTGCAGACTAAAGAGGCTCTGGTGACTGGACCTACTTTTAATATAATCTTCGTAGGAATGTATATGTGTTGTTTTGTTTGTACTGGCTGTCGCTTTACAGGCTCAGCTTTTAACCCAGGTAAAGATATTTTAGTTTTCAGACACGCTTTTATTTTTGTCATGATAAAGGTCTTGACCCCGTATAGCGTGACGGGTGTAAAATACCCTAGGTTTTCATGCACACAAATTGTAATTCAAATTTAAAAAATCGTAACATAGATGTTTCAAAACACCTATTGATCTACTGAAACCAGTACAGTAGAGAAACTGCAAGTGAAAATATTTTTTTCAGTATAGTGTATAATGTGTTAAGCTTAATATTTGGCAGTAAATATTAATTTCATTCTCCCTGATTATTTCTTTGTATTTATATCTTTTTGAAAATCTGAACACAGTAGACGTTTCAAAACACCTATTGGTCTACTGAAAACAGTAGACAAAAGTTTCAGAGGAGTGAGTAGAAAAGAGACATGAAATAATACCAAAGAAGTCAACCACTATGAATTAATGTTACATACGTTTTTTTTATTTCACTTTCCAAAACCAAGGAACTCGAAATAATACATTGCATGCAATTTACTAGACAGTCTCTTTTTCTGTAATTGATTCGTCATGCCCATTCTGGGATTACTACCGTTCAAAGTGAAAGGGGAAGGGGAAGAAATCCACCACAGTAACATGACGTATGAAGTAACATGTTCACAGACATCCAATACATCCGATAAGGGTTCACCTGACCTTGGAAGTGTGGGAAACACGTTTCACGCTGGTTTCCAGAATGCAATTACGCGGTGGCTGTGGCTAAATCTGGAAATAACGGTGGAATGAGAAATCGTTTGTAACATTTAACAATGACATTTCGCATTTACAAAATATGAGATATGTAGACTTTGATTTATTTATTATAGTAGACGGCAGAGAATTTCTTACCACGAAAGTCTCGTTCTAAATTGCAGACATCAAAATCTACTCCAGTTTGTAAAATACATTTGTGATAGACAGCATGTAGGTTAATAAGGTTTACAAGATTGTTAACGACTCTTAAGACAAAGTTTCAACGAAGGTTATTGAGTGAGAAAATGGGAAATTGTTAAAAATAGCTGCCTAGTTCAGTGAAGATCAAATGTTCGAAACTTTTATAGAACCGGCTATTTTTTTACACTAATTTTTGGTGCGTAAAAGATTTAATGTATTGTCGACATTTAAGAAACAAAATATGAAAACTCTCCTCCTCCGTAACGGTGCGGTCTAAGACTCTGTGCTTTGGACTCCGACTGCAGCGGGACGGCATGGATTCGAGTCGTCCTGGGTTCTCGGCCTGTTATGTGTATAGGGCCGGTGGCAACCCACCATCGTGAGTAAATTGGGGAGCTACGATTGACTGGTGTAACCTGGTTTCAGATATCTTCTATAACGGCTGAGGGTTCGACGTGCTGACCAAAGTCACCTCGTTGCCAGTTGAAGATAACTCCAGGTAGGATTGTGGAAGGGAGACTGACAGTTGGGAGATACAACAAGGCCCTTCGAGGTTTTAAAATATGAAAACTATTCCTTAGGTAAATCTAATTTCTCGTCATTGTCAATTAAGATTTCTATTCAGTATGACTCCTGCAATACTAATTAGTCCCTAAGTGAGATAATGAGATGGATAGAAAAATATTAAAATATGAGTTCACTGTATCAAAAATAAGCATTAACACATTTTCATATTCACATAACTCTTTATAAATTCCTGAGCACGTCACTACAAATATACCAATCTAGTGCACAATAAAGCCTTGGCTTATCAATACCTGTGAGGGTATCCTACAATTACAGTCAAACCTCAACCTCAATTCTCGAAGCTGTAACATCTCCATGTAAAACGATTGCATCGTAAATTAGTAGAGTTTGCTTAAATGTTTGTGACATTCATACAACCTTTATTACATTTGCTACAAAGGAGCGTTTGGGGGTGTTGTTTATAAAGAGGCGGGTGGGGATTATATTTCTAGTGTATATTGAACAAATTGGTCTTATAATCATGCCGTATGAAGGAACGAACTCGTGGGATTGTGGTTATCACACTGGGATATCAATCTAATGGTTGTAGGTTCAAATCCCCACGGTAGCAAAAACTTTTCGTAAGCTTTATTCGTTCTCATTGTTACTATTTGAATTAATCTTCTTTGAAACTAACAACGAAAAGTTATACAATTAACTCTCTCTCTCTTTCAAAATGGTAATATGAGGACAGGTTTCTTATTATAAGAATTGGAAATGTTAGTGGTATCAACAAATCCAAAATACTATATCGGCGTTATTTTCTACTGAATTCTAAATCCACGTTATGCACAGATAGGCTAATCGGGCATGGACCTACAGTTTAAAGTAAGATACGAATCACTATTTGTCTCCACTTGTTATCCTACATTGAACGTAAAACAAACAGCTCCCCGCCCCCATTTCTGAAACAAATTTACATTAAATAAGGTATTTATAAGATAATCATTATTGAATTGATTGTTTTTGATTGTCCCTCTCTTTTTACCCTCCCACACACATTTTCTATTTTCCGTTACCACTTTCCCACTACCACAACCCCTCGTTATTATTGGCGTTCGCCAGACCAAGTGGTAATGTATCGACGTCTTGTAATGAGTGTGGCCTTTTCCGAGTTCCAGTCAGGTCGCATAATGTTTCAGATTCCAATTTAAATGTATCCCGAGTTCTGATTAGCCTATGTGTGCAAAAGGTGATGTTATAACAAACTTTTGACCTCAATAATACAATTTGTGTATTTTCTTTCAGCAGTGGTTCCCTCTTTTCGCGAAAAATAACGAATTAACCTAATCATTAACTCAAGAAATAAAAATGCATCTCTAAATTAATTAACGAAAACTGTTATTACACCCAAAGCACTATTTTATCGTAAATGAAAATGAAATGTCAACTCACGTAGTGAAAACAATGTGAAAATTGTTCTAATGAGTGGTATATGATTGTCAAACACATACATGAATACATTACATTAAGTTCGTGAACTATATTTAGGACAATTTAATACAAATTTGAAACGATTAAAGGCAATTAAAGAGACAAAGTAAACTTTTGCGCATTCTTTCTGCCGATTCACGTTATTGAAACATAATTTAACCAATGGGGACTATATCTCTTATTTGTGGAAATGCTTCATGGGTTGAACTTCCTGTGGATAAGACCGTGAGTCACTCCTCCTGCTCCTCCCAATCGAACTTCACTCAGATTGAAATATAGTATATTTCTCAAGACTTCCTTGTCTCAGAGCTACCAACATAATTTCGTAAGACGTATGACTTAGAAAAATCCATGCCACATATTTTTCTAACATGTCTGTAAAATGTATGCAGAGATATGCATGAGAGAACAATATACATGTGCCAAAGGAATATAATCCAAATGAACCGTCTAGGTATATATTCTAAGTTGACCTGAATAATTTCTATGGTTGTTCAATGATGCAGAAACTCCCCAATGGTGATTTTGAATTAATGTAACGTACATCAATAGAAATACCAATTTTGATGACACTGAGTATGTTTTTTTTTGTTTTTTTTGCTCAGATGGATCTTGTTTCTCCTCATGATTTACATAATCAGTTTTCTGATTTGCCACCAGCACCTGAGTTCAAGTGTCCAACTGAATCAAAAGAAAAGAAGCTTCTTATGACTCTTGACCCTAAAGAGAAATATGTCATGCACTATAAGAATCTCAAATTTTTAGTAGAGAAAAAGTTCTTATAGTGCAAATTCGAAGAGTCCTCAGATTCAGGAATAAGGAGTGGTAGAGGCCTTATATTGAAACTAACACAAGACACAGAACACCTCCTACTTCAGATTTAGATAAGGTTTTCTTCAAATTAATGAATAATTCTGTCTATGGTAAGACCATGGATAATATTAAGAAGCATGTAGATATAAGACTAGTCCCTTATCCAAAAAGTGTAATGAATTAGTGGCAGATGCAAAATTAAATTTTGAAGAATATATCATGAAGATTTGTCAGTTATTCAAATGGAAAACCATGGTTAAAATTTAACAAACCTATCTATGTGGGAGCTGCAGTTCTGGATATGTCTAAGCTTTACATGTTGCAATTTCACTATAATACAATAAAGCCTTTTTATAACGATGACCTTTCTCTTCTGTATATCGACACAGGTAGTTTTATATATCATATCAAAACACCTAATCTGTACGAAGATATAAAATATCTTAAGTTGGTTGTTTATTTTGACACATCTTCATACCCGCCTAATTTTGATATTCTTTCCCACAACAAAAAGGTGCCTGGCAAACTAAAATATGAAAAAAGTAATGATATTATTAATGAATTTATTTGATTGAAAGCAAAGATGTATACAATTAGGTCAGAAAAAGAAACTATCAAAAAAGCCAAAGGAGTAGGTAGAACCTTAGTAGAGAATAAGCTCTCCTTTGATGATTATTACAACTGTCTCAAAGCTAAGTCTCCCACACTAAGGGAGGAAGAAATAATTCAAAGTATTGATCATATATTAACTACAAATAAAATATGAGAAATTGCCCTGGAATTAGAGTATAACAAGAGACTGATTCTCTCATGTGCAATATACATTACCATGCGGTCACTATTGCCTATAAGATGACAACCAATGTAATATTTGCCAATAAAATAACCATGTATATATTTTTGTTTAGAAAAGAAGCTATGGGAGTGAATGTTCAGTTTGCTTCATCAAATATTGCTAATTTCATGTTTCAAATAAATGTACTATTAATACACTTGAACAGTATCCTAACACAATACAATGATGACACTGGTATATTCTTAAGAATAATCTACATTATTACAAATTTCCCATTGGTGGGACACTGCAATTCACCATAAATCCTGAGAGCAAGGGCAAGATAAAAATATTTACTGGGAGTAATAGGTATCGTATTAAATATGATAAGATGAATTCTGCTACCACATATGATATATTAGCATAATGATTGTTTGTATATAGAGTTGTGGAGGAAGAGTATGATAAACTAATACCTCTGTTTCTATTGTTGAAAATTACGTTTCCTTTAATAAATAATCATTACCAAAATGCCTAATACTTACCAGATTAAATGTTCAATAACAAAACAATTATGCTTGTATAAGCAATGAGCAAACAAAACACGTGTTCCTTTGCACCATACGTATAAAAGAAAGCCTGTTTCTCCTTTGTTGGATTGGAATATTGCATGCTGCCATAATTAGCCTCGAGAGTAGAAACATCAAAACGAGGTTGAAACTATTTTTGCATGAACTATTTAGTCTATTCTATATCTTGAAAAGCAGGATGAGACTACAGGGTGGGTTAAAATTAATATGTACTTTCTCAATAAAGCAGATATAGTCTATGTATGTTCATAAGCAATAAATTGTGTTAAGTAGAAACTGTTTAAAATTTTTGATTAACTATTTAGGGTATGCTATACCTTAAAAGGAAGATGAGACAACAGGTGTGTTAAAAGTAATATAAACTTTATTAATAAGGCAGGTATAGTCTATGTATTCCTATAAGCAAAACACTATGTAGTGTAGAAAATATTTTTTACGTATAATAGTATCTGAGGAACTAGAAAATTAGTGATTTTAGAGTAATATAATACTACATGGTCCTTCCCAAAAACTATAAAGTTAAAATTCAAAAAAAATATTTTTCAATATTTTGAAGCTTTTTAAATTTTTTAAAATTTTAAATTTTTCAAACTTTTCAATTTATTTTTTTCAATATTTTCATTATTTTTCAAAAATTTGAATTTTCCTTTCTAAATTTTCAAAATTTTCAGAAACTATCTAAGACTTCAACAAACTCATATATCTGATTTTGGACTTTAAAATTATCTATTTTATAATAAATAACCATTACTAAAATGCCTAATGATATTTTTGGTCATATAAAACAAAATGATCACAGTGATGAAATTCTTGTACTTGATATTCGAGTTCAAAAATTACGTACTGATCTACGGACATTACAGGAAACTGTCAACTCTAGTCTCCTATGTGAGATAGCTAGCCTCCAGTCTCAGTGTATGTATCCCATTCTCAAAATCGATGCCGAACTTAAATCCCTGCTGCAAAAATACACCAATTTGGCTTCAATTGACAATCTTCAAAATTTAGAGTAGAGTGTAGGCAAATTACAACCTTAGTGACAATGAAGTTCGACCAGTCACAAATATAGGATTGCGTTGTGAAAGAAGGAGAACACATGCATATGCTGATCATATTTTATTCAGCAGGCTACATGGAACAAAGGAAAACATAAATTTCCGCTTCAACGCAGCAATGTATGGTGTCCACACAAAATAAAACATTATCGTCCATCTACACGTGACATTGAAGTTCGACCACTGTTAGAGGGGATCCTGTTTACCATGGTTTGACTCCGCCCCGTCGGTGAATAACTGTGGCAATGCGTCGGGGCATGCTGCGGACGAGTAGTTCAAGGTATTCCACATCGATGCGGTGTCATTCCTCCTGCAGGCAGGCGATATGAGCAGCCACTGTCGTGGGTCCCCTCTGTTGCACACGTCGCTTAAGAACACGCCACCCATTCTCAATGAGCGAGAGGTCGGGCAGAGTTCGCACGTGATGGCGCGTCAACCATTCTCATGTCAGCCGCGCTGTATGAGGCCTGGCATTGTCGTGTTGAAAGATGGGACGCCGCCTGTGGAACAGGTGCCTTCGCACTGTGGGAAGATGCCGCTCCAGTATGCGTGTATAGGCGTGTGCATTCACAATGCCCTCACAGACGTGTAGTGGGCAAACCCCAGATACCGTTATACATCCCCATACCATCACTGACGCAGGTTTCTGTACCCGACGTGCATAACATTTTGCTTCATTCTGTTCCTCCTTCCGACAAATGACTGTTTTCCGTATTTTCCCGTACACAACATTGAAAATGGATTCGTCCGTCCACAAAACCCTGTTCCACTGCCGAAATGTCCATCCCCGGTACATTCGTGCCCACCGTAGTCGATTGCCTTTGTTCAACATGGAAAGGAAGGGTTTACGTTTCGCCTTGTATACTCGGTAACCGCATCGCTGTAGGTAACGGCGAATGGTTCTGGTTGACACTTCAATGTGAAAGCGTTCTCGAGTCCACAGTCGTAATTCGGCCACAGAAACATGATTGTTGGTCTGGATATAGCGCCTAAATATCCGTAGGTCACTCACGCTCAGCAGGCGTTTTCGACCGGGGGCCTTACCTGGATCTGTAGTACCCGTATTTTGGTGGTGTTTGATGATGCAGTGGACGGTTGCCTTGGGTAAGTTCAGGTGGCGCCCTATTTCCCTTTCACTGAGTCCATCCCGTTGCAACTCCACCACTCTTCTCCTCACGGTGTTGTCAATAGGTTTGCCCCTGGCCATGGTGATGATGCACTGCGGTTGCTTGGTGCACAGCACGCACTTATATACGGCGGACTCCCTTATCGTGTCCGTGACGTCATGCTTCCGTCGAACGCGCCACTATCTGGAATTTTACCGTATGGGTCTGGTGCCTGGTTCAATGTCACGCGTATTGTTCCCCGTTTTCGTTCTTTACGTGACCTTGGGTGCAACTTGCTGGGATCACGATTCTTGCCTGCTCACACGCCTCCTCTTACACACATGCGTCACTTCTGCGGGTCACCCATTCCACCGCCTATGCCTCTGTGCATTTAATCACGTATTCCTTTCTGGTCGAACTTCATTGTCACCAAGGTTGTATAAAATGAGCTTGAGAGATTTCGACAAACCCAGACCATTAATGCAGAACACTTTAAACAACAATTTAATAATGAAACAAACAGTATTCGTGCAGAACTGCATGCTATTATCCAAACTATTAAAACTCAAGAATATAATTATAGTATAATTGTTGATTTGCGTTAGCAGTTTCAATCATTTGAGATTCTTACATTGGAAGATATAAAGATTGAACTACTAACAGATGAGCTGCACACTGCCATAACTGAACTACAAGACAAGCTTCAAATATTGGAAGATTTTATAAATAATTTACCATCCTTCAGTGAACTTAATGCCATTCCTCGTAATGTTACTAACATCAAACTCCAACTTGTAACTTTGGAAGATTTTTGAAAATTCAAAGTGCCATAGCCCACATTGAGGGTAATTTGTCAACAATGAAAAATGACCTAATGAGTGTCCAGGAAATATTGGAATCAAAATTACATGGTATTACTGAAACTCTGAGTTTAGTTCAATAATAAATTCCTAACCTGGAAAATCTGAACACTGAATGTGAATTATCTCATATTCATCATTTGATAGATGACATACAAAACAAATTAGAAAATCTTCAACAATCAACAACTACACAAAATGACATAATAGAACTACAAAATGTCTTATGTACTGTAGCTAATGCCACTGAATTAGATACTTTGAAAAAAGCTTTGACAATACTTCAAAATATTGTAGCTAACTTACCTACTTCTCAGGAACTAAGAGCTGTGAAAATATTAGTAATTAGAATAATCAAATCTGAAGATATTAAAAACTTTCAGGTGGAAATTGCACAAATTGAAGAAACTATTGAAACTTTGCCCACCAACAAAATTGTCAGTGAACTTCACTCATTATTTATGGAAATCAGAAGCCAAGTACATGATCTTTCTAGCGAGAGTTCCAAATTGAGACTTTCGGAGAGTTTACAGCTATTTTTTTTTCAAAAATTAAGGTTCAAATTGAGACTATAGATACAAATCAAGATTCAGATTTATTAAGGTTTACCACACAGCTTCATAATTTAAATTAACAATTTATAAAACTGTATGTTGATGAGAAAATTAAACCTGGCTATGATGAGATTGTTCGTACTATAGGAGAACACTTGGTACCATTGTTGAGCAAATTGGATGAAATAGAATTTATTCAATTATTCTCTGTTGAGATTGTCAGACTTCACAGTGTTTCAAATACTAGAGGGCACTGAACATATGTTAAGGGTGGTATCATTCAATTTCTGAAGTTTGGATATTTGAATAAAGGGAAAAAAATGAACTAACTTTCTAGCCATCTGAAACCCGAAGGTTCATGGCTGCAGCAAGACAGGCCTTCCATCTGTCCCTATCTTGAGCAAGATCTATATACTCTTTTCCATCCCTACCGATTTCCTTTAGGTCCATCTTAACGTTGTACCTCCATCTTCGTCATGGCCTTCCTACAGGTCTCTTACCATCAGGTTTCCCAACAAGAATCCTGTATACTCCTCTTTTTACTATACAAAGAAAAGATTGTGTGTTCAGGACACTTCAAGTACCAATAGCATCTTGGGACAATACTACCAATAAATATAAAAAAAACATCAAGAAAAACAATTGCCTGTTTTGGATGTTGAAACTGGTGACCAATTATTATTTGCAGTTAAACAATTCTACCTTGAGGATAATCCCTTTTATGTAATTTTCTCTTACCAGACACAATGTCTAGACAAGATATTGTTCATGAAGTATACAGACATCTGTCTATCTGTGGTAATAAAAGTTATTATTGATTTGTGGCAGGCTGATTTGATTGAAACGAACACAGGAAATGTGAAAAATCTGAATAAGATAAATCATGGTTTTAAGTATTTGCTTACTGTAATAGACACTTTTTTAGTAAATATGCTTGGGCTGTTCCTGTAAAAACTAAAACAGGGGCTACTGAGGCCTTTAAGTCTTTTTTTGAACAACGCAGAATACGTCGTCTCCTACAGACAGACAGAGGAAAAGAATTTTACAATCCTACATTCACCAAATTGATGGTCCAACTTGATATTAGACATTATTCTACATTTAGTAATTTGAAAGCAAGAATAATTGAGAGATTCAAACAGACATTAAAAAATCATATATGGAAACAGTTTAGTTTGTAGGTAACTATAACTGGGTAACCATTTTATCTGATCGTGTTCATAATTACAAAAACTCTCTATATAGAACCATACGTATGAAGCATGGTGAAGTAACTAAATCTGACGAATTACAATTGATATATATTGTATACTATCATAAATATCAACACACAACCAAGAAACCTAAGTACAAAGTAGGAGTTCAAGTAAGAGTTAGTAAATTGAAACACTATTTTGGAAAGTGTTTTACACAAATTGAAGTACAGGGTTGTTCACTGTAGTTGAAGTGTTAAAAGGTAACAGGCATACGTACATAATAAAAGATAATTGTAATAAAATATTGATACATATCTTATTGATAAAGTATTATATAGATAAAAGCAAAACGTTATTCCAGAAAAAAGTTGGATTACCACAGACCAAATAATTCTATGACAACAACATGGAATGTGGTAATACGTTTGCCTGATTTACAAGAAAATAGAAAGTAAAATGGTGATTTGGAAGCTAACAATATTAGGTGTCTCATTGTAGGTCCGTCCATCTGGTAGTGGAAAACTACACTACTTGTAGATAATTTTCTGCTTGCACCCAATTCTTAAGACTGGAAGAACAGACACTTGTATATTTTCTCAAAAAGTTTAGAGCAACCCAAAACCAGCAGCTTATGAAACTGTTTGAGGGACTGGGCATAGCTACCTTTGGATCAGAAATAAAGCAACTTGACAATTGTCTTGAAAACTCAGTTGTAGTATTTGATGATGTAATTTTAGAAAATCAAAATGATGTACGTATTTATTTTACTCAGGGTCTTCATAGCGCAATAGACTGTTTCTATATGGTTCAGAGTAATTTTAAGATTCACAAACTGTTACTTCGTGATAATGCAAATCTAGATTTTCTATTCGTCAACCACCACACTAATCTTAAACATGTATATAATGAATATGTAGGAGGAGATTAAAACTACACTCAATTGTCAAAATATTGCTCTTCCTGCTGGAACAAAGACGATTTTGGATTTACCACAATTGATATTACTCAAAAACCAAACAATGGAAAATATAGAAACAAAATTAACAATTTTATAAATGATGAGTCTTTATACAATACGTTGTGACGTTAAAAATTACCTATGAACAAAAATGACAAAACGTAAAATTGAAGACGATTTGAATTTACTTGAGTATCTGGCTATAAGATTTGAAGGCTGGAAATCTGAGAATAGAGGATACTATGAACAACACAAACGTCAGGATCAATCAATTATTGATGCTATCAGTGGTCTTGGTAGAGAAATTAAGGGTGTTACAGAACAAAATAAGAATCTCACGAATGAGCTAGTGAATCATGCAGATTTTCTTCCAACTTCTCTATCCAGTATTTATACTCCTCTAGTACTCCAACAACCACCTACTAAGACCATAGGAGATTCAGATAAAATTGAATTAGGTCGCTTGGCAAGATATCAGCTAAATACTGCGAAATTTGACAAAGATGAAGTGTTTGGATTACATCCAACCATGGAGCCTAATGAGGGAGTAGTTTGGAAAATTGAAAAATCTAGAGTTAGCAGTTGAGACAAACACAAAAATCTGATTAAACATATATGGAACCAACTCAAAACTGGTAGTGGCATTAAACACTACAATACTCTACCCAAAGAGTTTGTGTGGGTGGATGATTTGAGAAAACTCATAGATGGATTGTTGGTCATAGCAGGAGAGGAAATGCTGTCAATAATAATTTATATAATAAAAATATAGGCATTGTGGATATGATTAGTACTAAACTAGCCAATTTTATTGTAAATGACAGTAAAGGCATAGGATACTAAATTACAATTATTAATACTCTACCTCCCAAATTCTGGAAGGGTCAGGGTTTAGTTAATAACATTATTAACAAACTTTCTTTCGAAATGCACTTACCTTGTTACCAATACGGAGGTACAGGGTCTAAACTAGAACAAAGACTGAAGAAAGGAGACAAAGGAATTAATCATTTCGATACAGCTTGTAAAGACCATGACTTTGCCTATAATACTCACAGTGACTGTAGAGTTCGTCATAAGGCTGATCCAAAATTGGAACAAGTAGCATTTATAAGACTTATCAGCAAAGATGCTTCATTAGGTGAAAAAAAGAGCTAGGTACAACCATTGTCATGAGAACGAAACAAAATTAGGGTGGGGACTTTATATATATATATATATATATATATATATATATATATATATATATATATATATATATATATATATATATACATTATGATGAAACCTAAAGGTTTTGTATACCAAGTATCTTTATTCACATCTAAAATCTCACGAATCCTTAGACAGTTCCCTTACCAAAAAACAACAGGAGAAAAAATCTTGATTGAGTAAGAGCCATGGAATGAAATTAACACTTAGTACCTCAGTTGAAAATATTGCAGAGTTCCAGAAAAAACATACACACTGGTGGTTTCATATTCAGTATACCAGCAATTTTAGCATGAGGTAGTGCAGCTATAGCAAAAACAGTAATTGAAGCAAAGAAGAACAAAGCTGAACTAGTAGAACAAAAATGTCATAATCTGGCAATGGAGAAGAAAGGCAAGGGTATTAATGCTTTGAGAAAATATAAAAAATAGAACTATTATCCAACTATGATATTGAAAATATGATTAAGTTACTGAAAATGAAATACTTCAGAGGTGTTTTTACGTTACATTCCTTACCCTTCAAGGGACCATATGAAATAGAGTGTGGAGTTGTCAATTTGGATAGTTTCAAAAATCAAAATTACATACAAGTTAAAATAGCTTTTGTTTTTGATTCTCTTGGTGGAATACTACCATCATGCTTAATACTTCTAATCTTTATTATAGTGACGAGCGTATCCACGGATTTGAGGATGTAAATTGTGGCCACCTATGTGTTTCTATGCTGGCATTGTTATCTCAAATAAATAAACGAAATTGAAGATTTTCAGAAAGCATTGTAGCACCAAAAGCATCATGCGAGTGCTCAATCTCCTAGTGAGACTTCAGTATTAAAACTATGCTTTCACAATGATATTATCTATCCTAAATCTATGCTCTACGTGCTTTCTATAGTATGTATCTTATTCCCAATATCACAGAACACAATAATAGGGTTGCAGTAAGAAATTTAAAAAAATATTATTACTCCTGGTCAGTATAATCTATCAACATTACAAGCTCATCTGCCTAGAACAGTGTTACTATCACAAAATTATGTTACACACAGAGTAGGATTAGTTTCTGTAACTGCAACAGTTTATCTAGGTACACTTGGTAACCTACTAGGTTTTGAGAAAAACACAAAACTTGAGACTGGCATGAAACACATAGGTAGCAATATTCCTAAATTCTTGGCCATAGATACTTTGAACATCCATTGTAATGTGGCAAAATGAACGATTACCAATTCTAATAACAAGATAGGTAGCCACAAACAAACTGGAATCATAGCAATTTTCAATCCAAATTCTGAGTTCATGTTACCTATCATCTACACACCCTCCTCACCTATCTATATTCCAGTATCTCACAATCGTATAGACCACATAGAGTTTGTGGTAACAAATGAAAAAGGAGAAGTAGTAGGTATTACTGGTGGCTCTACGACAGATATCATAGAAATGAATATATAAAATAACCATTAATATGGAGCATATTTTAACTTATGAATTACAATCTTTTCCTCCAAATTGTCGTACATTTGCTAATCTCAATGAACCCAATCGTGAAATTGAATTTGATGTGTATGTGGGTTACAGTTTTGTACATCCTCACAGGGCTGACTTGTATATTAAATTTGAAGTAGTAAAAAATGAAAATAATGAAACAAACATAAACTAGTGCAAACATAAAACTAGTAGATAATCTTGTACCGCACTTGTTCTCTCAAGTGGAAATTAGAAAACATGGTACTGTGATAGATAGAATAGACTATCGTTCTATAACTTCTACTGTCATAGGAATATTAAAATTTTTCAAAGTAAATGCAACATATTACCAGACAGGGGGATTTGAATCAGGAACCTTAATTCTGACAAAAAACACAGTACTATTTCCCATGCGTCGGCTGCTTGGTTTCTTCTCAGACTACAGAATATGGAAAGGTTGTTTGAGGGTCACTTTTCGCAGGGCAGCTAATAACAATAAAGCACTAATGTGTTATAAAGAAGTAAAAGTAAAGTGTTCCCCTGTGCTTAGCACGACGCCATGAAGGCGTATAGGGGGTGTGGGGGTAACGCCCTACACTTTCTTGATCCGGTCGTGAGTGGGGGTGATGTGATCAGCACCACGCCCCTGACCGCCTTTACCCCCCAGGGTTTCCCCCAGGTACCCATGTTATTCGACGCTGGGTGGGCGCCTGGGCCGCTTCGAATGTTAGAAGAGTTCCCGGATTTGAACCGGCCGGGAATCGAACCCGCGACCTTTAGCATGGTAGTCAGACGCGTTACCGATATTTATAACTAATGTGTTATATTACTTTCAATCCTGATGGTACAACATTACCCAATACCTTACCTTAAAGAATGAAGTGTATCATCAAAAAAATTGAGCTGAGGATACCAGTAGTAGAATATGAAACCAATTATGCTCTCAAATACAAATTAAATGTTCTAAGAAATCCAAAAATTCATATTACATTTTACACTTACAAGTGTGTCCAAAAAAACAGCTTCTGGTGGACATTACGAATTTGATGCAACTAATCAATTCAGTGGTATACAGTATGATATGGCAGATTTTGTAATTCTGTTGTTTCAGACTGGGGGAGAGAACAGTCGAGAGAATGATTCCAGCAAATTTGATGATTGCAAGATTAAAAATATTTATCCTAAAAATGGACGTAATGAGATTTTCTCTCGTGAATATTATAATATGGACATAGCACAACATGATTTTCTTAAATTATATGAGGTTTACACTGCTTACAAGAGTTGTGGCAATGTTAGCCCCTAACATACCTAACGTTGTTACAATGATCAGTGTATGTTGATACAACGTTGTGTTAACTTTTAAGGGTCATTTATTTCAACGTTGCTGCATCGTAGGTTGACAACGTTTGTGGCAACATATACTGAACATTATGTAGCAACGTTAGGTATGTAAGGGGGTTAACTTTGTCACAACGTTTTTGCAACATTACCTTGCTGCCTGTGTAATTTACGAGTATAACAACAATGAATGTTTAAAATATGGTTATTTCACAAGGTAAGCTATTAGTAATCTTGCTAAGGCATTTTTGTATATAATACATATGCGTCACAGTTTCTCTTTAAACTTATAAAAACTTTTCCTACTCCACCAAAATAGGCAATTGTTAATCTGGGGAGTTTGATGAATTAACCAATCTCTAAACACACCCTGGTAACCAGTTTCTTTTGCAGTGTTTTTTTTTTTCGTTGATAGGGCTTATTTTTTTCCAGCGTCACAAATTTATTTATCTGGAATCTCATTATATAAAGTTTAGTACCTTACATTATGGTATATGACAATTTTTTGCTAATCCTTCCGCAACTACGGCAGGGAAGAGAATCAAAATAATTCTTCACATGACAATTTCAATCCTAACAAACCCTCCCGCAACTGTGGCAAGGAGGAATTATGAAAATTGTTCCTTACAATGTAAACGTAAAGTAACGAAGGATAAAACATTACAAAACAGGATACCCTAAGGTACCACGGCGTCAGCGAGGCGTGCTATCACCTGTTGCCGTGTCTTGGAGTCCGATGTTCCTCGGATCTGCTGCAGTCCCTTGAGTAGCATTATTAGCCCTGGGGGTACGTCAGATTGCGGTAGTTGTTGGAGGATATCCAACAGCGAAGCTTGGTGCGAGGTCGTGGGAGCCGCTGGGCGATAAGCCTGTCGAGTCGCTGGAGTGCAAGGGTCTCTCCGGCTGGAGGCTGTCTTGTGACTGACCGGTCGGTGCGAGGATGCTTGGCGAGGTTCCATGACTGGTGACGTCATGGTGGTGTCCTGCCGAATTGGCCGAGTTATATCTCGGCGTTTTCGGTCCGATTGGGCCCGTCTCTCTTCTTTCACTTTTTGAACAGGGACATCTCCTGTGGCTGGCGTATTGTTGTTGATTGCAGTTAGCACACTTTGTTGGAGTAGCCTAGTCCTTTTCAGGACAGTCGGAGAATGTGTGGGCCCCCTCACACTTAACGCAGCCGGGCTGGGCGAAGCAGTGGCGCTGGCCGTGCCCGATTCTCTGGTAGGCGTGGCATTGCAGAATCTGCGACGAGCGGTATTTCTCCACTCGAATCGTATATTGATCTAGTTCATCAATCTTTTAAATCCGTTGGGATTGCTGTGTCTTCGGCAGAACGACCATTAGAAGGGGTAATGGTCGCATTGGCGGGGTGGGACCATTGGAAACCTGGTCCGCTGTAGTGGTCTTCTGCTGACGGCGAGCTGGAGCTGTAAGTCGACTTACACAATGGATTTTTAATCCACAGTGCTTGTTCAGATAATCTTGAGCATCCTCGGGCTTCGTATCCGCCGGGAGATGTCGTAGAATCATTTTGGGTTATGCTTCGGCTGACGAGCCGTAAGCATATCCAATCTTCTTATTCTGGAGGTATTCATGTATGGCCGTGAAGTCCTTCTGGTCGTGTGCTTGCACTCTACAACATCATCTGGTGTAGATAAAGCGATCTTTGCCACAGACAAGAGCATGTATTTGGTTTGATATCTCACAACTTGTCGTATTATAAATAGAGATACAGGGAGGCCTGTAGGTTTTCTAAGTTGGAGCGGCTACAGGCTTGTCAACTTGGGTCGAACTTTGTTGCTTCGGCGCTGGTAGACTAGCGTTGTCGTATTCGCTGCTAGTAGAAACCTCTTCTACATCTATGGGTGGTCCACGCTTTCGGAGTCGCTTTCTTCTTCCCTCATTTCCCATGGCTGGGGCATAAAGAGTCAAACGAAGTTCCTTTCTACCTCTGCGGAGTTCGATGGACAAGTTGCTGCTTCCCCAACATCGCAACGAGGTCTTTTGTCACCTCCTCCGCTCGGTGTCTTTTTCAGGTGTAGCGGTGCGGTGCGGTAATATATCATAATGGATATGGAGTGTCATGCTTATATTTGACTCCAAGCTGTTATATTCTGTAAACAACATCTTTAAAAATTAACTTCATATACACAATAAAAAGAACAAGCTTCGGCAACTGTCGCTCGAAGTTTAAAACATTGTGTTCCCAAAGTGAACGAAACAATTACAATCACCACATACATAACACAACAATCAAAAATTTACTCCAATCTCGGGAGTTTAATGCGGAAATGACGAGGTCTCTCCGATCCCCAGCATGCTAATTAATGGATTTGTGTGTCCTCTTATTTTACATTGTAGTGCTACATCAAGAAGCTCTAAATTCAGATCTTCATGTATCTGGATTATACGAGTAAGAGGAGGATGCCTTCCAATTGCTCTGACAGCTCGATTGTGGACTCTTTGCAGTTTTATTAAATTAGACTTCGCTACATGCTGCCAGGCGGACAGGCGTATAGTAATATCGGCCACACCATCATTTTATATAAATGCAGACGTGTCTTGAGTGTGAGTGCCATTAACCGGATCATCGGGTGTATATATATATCCTATCCTCTGTTTGGCCTTCTTAGTCTGGGCATTGATGTGTGGTCCGAAGGTAAGGCGTTTATCAATCAACACTCCCAAGTACCTAACTTGTTCAGTGCAGGGTACATCTTGCTGAAATAGTTGCAAGCTGGCCCCTTCTTTAGCATTGGATAGACTAAAAACGACTGAAATACTCTTTTATGGATTTATCTTGATTTTCCACCGTTGAGCCCAACGTTCAAGGATCGGCAGGAAGGTTTGCATCTGTTTCTGACACTGAAGCACACGCTTGCCGGTATTGAATAGTGCACTGTCGTCTGCGTACGTGGCAACTATCCCTTTATCTGGGGTGGGTACATCTGCAGTATACAAGGAGTAAATAATCGGAGAAATCAAAGATCCTTGAGGTACCCCAGCACGCACCAGTCTTGGCGTAAATTTCGGACCATTTATGGACGTAATGAAACTTCTGTTAGACAGCAAGCTGGCTATGACCTTTCTATAGCTGAGTGGAAACCTCATTCGTCGCAGTTTATACAGAAGTCCAGCATGCCAAGCTCGAGTGAACGCCTTTTGTACATCGAGAAATAATCCTAATGCTCGGCGCTTCCAATCAAGGCAAATCGCTACATAGTCAACGACGCAAACCAGTTGTTCGTTCGTCCCATGGGAAAGGCGAAAACCAAATTGGTGATCTGGAAGAAGATGGTTAGCTTGTATGATCGCATGAAGTTGTCCTTCAAAAAGCTTGCTAAGATGAGAAAACAAACTGATGGGACGGTAATTGTTGGCATTTTGTGGATCCTTTAGAGGCTTTGGTAGTACGATGAGTTTTGCCAATTTCCACTGAAGTGGGAAGTAATCAAGCTTCAGGATGTTTGTAAATAACTTCGCCAAAAAGACGTAACCCTTACGGGACAGATGCTTCAGTGCAGCTGGCGGTATCCTGTCTAAGCCGGCAGCAGAGTTGTTTTTAGTTTCCGTGTTGCATTTGTCACCTCGCGAGGCGAGACAGGTGGAACATCCAACGACGAAGGCTGGCGTTAAAGACGTTGGAAAGCAGCATCGACGATCTGTTCTGTAACAGCGTCATGGAGATCATTGTTTGGTTGAAATTGGTCGGAAAAATGATCGGCTAGAAGCTCAGCCTGCCTCTGGGGATACATAATTGGGCCTGCAGGGCTATGAATGGCCGTCATAGTAGGTTGTTGTCGTTGATTTAAGTTACGAGCAATGTTCCAAAATGTAGGATCAAGCTCTGTCAGTTGAATAAGTTTGCGATACCATTGGTGGATTCGTTCACGGTGTAAGTATTGATGAAGGTGACGCTGAAGGAGCATCCAGTCTCCCCGGTGGATGGGCGATCTGGAGCGATACCATCGTCGGCGAGCCCAACGCACAAGTTGTCTTAAAATGTACAACACTGGAGTAGCCTGAGTAGAGAGTGGATCTCTGGTGAATATCGTGGAATGGCGCCAGGATTCTGCGATGACGTTGGTGAAGATAGTAACACCCCTGTCGATGACTGCAGATGATGACAGCGGAGTAGTTAGGTCACCGGAATTGTGGACACGAGCGGTAATCAGTAATATCTTCTCGTAAGGTGCGGAACTGATGTTGATATAAATCGTATCCGATGGAAGCAGCGACAAAGAGATGATCAGAATCGAGGTCCCAAGTTACAAATGGCATAGTACTGAGGCCGACATCTTTGGTCAGGATGACATCTAGCACATCGGGGCGATTTCCATTGAGTGGATAATGCGTCGGTTCGTGAGGAGCAGAGATAAAAAAAGCCAGCTGATCCATTATACCAGCCAAAGCGTTTCCGGCTGTGTTGGAGGTTATATAATGTCAGTCACCGTGTTTGGCGTTCAAATCGCTCCCCAGTACAATTCTATCGCCAAGTGTTTCAAGTACAAGGAAATCGTTGGTGGCCAGAACTTCTTGTGGATTCTTATGTGCTGAAATGACAACTAGGTCTTCATTTGGTGCATGGAGCTTCACCGTCAAGGCTTCCAACGAAGCTAAAGGTGGAACTGGTATCTTGATAGCAGTGAGGCCACGTTTAACCAGTATTCAATTCCATCTTGATGACGATACATTGTAAATAAATATCGGATGTATCTTGCGATTGGACAAGTTGTTTCACCCACGAATTCAATTCCATCTTGATGTCCGTTAGTGGCAGATGTTCCTTCCATAGAATCAGAGTCCTTGACACAAGTCTGAAGTAGCTGATATGCGTTGGACACTGGCACTGAGGCAGCAAGCGGCACAGATTGACTAGGCTTCGCAGCTTTCCTTGGATTCACTAACTGCAAACCATCGGAGTTGGTATCTTGGTCTGCACTGGAAATCCACTGTTGACGTTCTCTCTTGCGAGATTCTTCAAAATGTAGCCTACTCACCGGTCGGGAGTTCAGGCCACCACGAAAACCACCTCTTGGGTAGGGATGGTGCCGAGGGATGGCGGCGATATTTCTGGATTTCAGATCTTGGAAATGTGAAGTCGTCTGGGCTGCTGGCCTGCAATCCTGGTTGGCAGTCTCTGTTGATAGGTTCTCTTCCATCTCGAGGCCTTCCCGATGGCGCAGTGGTAGCGTTGCTGCCTTGTAATCAAGGGGTCCCGGCTTCGATACCCGGTGGAGGCACAAGTGGTTCGGATCCCACTTTAAACTGTAGGTCCAGTCCCGATTAGCCTTGCTGCGCATAAGGTGGACTTTAAAAAAGAAATCAATCAATCAAATCTTTCATCTCGACATCGTCTGACCAGTCGCGTGCTCCTTCGGTACCCATGGCTGAAGAGATGAACAACACTCCGGAAGGAAAGCGGTCGTCTAATGAAATCTTCTGCTTGTCCGACATCTAGGCACAGGTTCCACAACTAGGCGACGTCTTCCGTAACCCCTGGCGTGGCTCGGTATCCAGCACACCAGGGACTCCACTGGATCGTGGATGAGGTTGCCTTTGCTGTCCGTCTTTTGCAGGTTTTTTTTTTTTTTTTTTTTTTTTTTTTTTTGCGAGTGTTAACCCGTTGAGAGAGTTATGCCCTCACTTCGGTAAGTGATTTCATTGTAAGTGATGTGTCTTTAATCATTTTGGAGGGTCTAAGTGCTTTTTATATTATAGGGTTATTTTCTTATTAAGATTGGTGATTCGTATGTGTTAACTTACTTTTGGGCGTGGTTGAGAAGAATGTAAATATGGATTTCGATATTTGGATTCGGAGTATTGTTGGTACTGCTTAGGCTGTAGTGGTGGGATAAATATGGCGTGATAACTGCGATGGATGATATATATCGCACTCATGTTTCTGTGGGTCTAGATCATCTAGATAACATGAATACATGGTGAGAAGGTTTTGTAATGGCGTATACATATATGTAGGTGCTGCATCATGTCGGATATCAAGATGAATGGTATTCCAGAATACCGGGTTTTCGGATATCATGGCTTTGTTTATGTATCGTTGGCGAAGGCTCTCGATGTGATAAAAAATAGTAGGGAAGGAAATTTTGTCATACAGTAATACTGTGAGATAAGGTAATTTAATCCGGAAAGACAATCTAAATGCGTGCCGTTCAAAGATATCTAGTTCGTCGTAGAAGGAGGCAGAAGCGTTCATCCAAGCAATATTCCCCTTGAGTGATGGCTGGGCGCAAGAAGATTTTGTAGGTGGTTAGGCCTGTTGTCTGGTGTAATCCCCAAGATGTACCCACAAGTTTCCATAATAGATTTAGGCGGTTCTTAACCTTCTTCTTTATCCTTTCTAAGTGTGGACGCCAGGTTAGTTTTTCATCTATGGTAACGCCAAGGTATGTTACGTTATTTGAAGGGAAGATGCGTCTCCCCTGTATTATAATCTCCAAGAGTTTGGTATTTCGGTGTACTTTGGAGCGACAGTGGGGAAGGGAGGTAGGAAAACTACTGCCTGAGTTTTTGCAGAGTTTATTGATAGTTTCCATTGATTGCACCAGCGAATAAAGGAGTCTACGGCCTTTTCGAGTGTTTTATTAATGGATTGAACTGTTTTTCCAATAGTTCGGAAAGCATTGTCATCTGCAAATTGGAATACCTGTGTGTTGTTATCCATGGTCGGCATATCTGTTACATACATTAAATATAACAGCGGCGACAAAACAGACTCCTGCGGGACTCCTGTGTGAAAGAAGATTGGATAGGATATTGCCGAGTTCAGAGAGACGTATGCCATGCAGCCTGCCAGGGACGAATGGATAAGGCGAATGTAGCATTGTGGAAGTTGGAATTTGTGTAGTTTATATATTAATCCCGAATGCCATACTTTGTCAAACGCCTTTTCCAGATCGAATAAAAGAAGACACGAGGGCAAGGACTTGTTATAGTGGTTTGTTGTAGTTCTTATCAATCTCAGAAGTTGGTCGTTGAGGCTGATGGATGGTCGGAAGCCTATTTGATGTGCAGGAAGGAGCTTCTCGGATTAAAGGTGTCGGTGCAATCTGCGTACAAGTACTTTTTCAAAGATTTTGCTGACGGTCGATGTGAGCTGCATTGGTCTGTAAGAGGATACTTCGTGAACAGGTTTCCCGGGTTTGGCGAAGAGCAGCATTTTGGAAACTTTCCATTTTGTCGGGAAGTAGCCTGTTCGTAGTATATAGGTGTACATGGTGGCTATTATTAGTAGAAAGTTTCTTGGAGTCTCTTTGACGAGTCGGTAGGTTACCGAGTCGAAGCTTGGAGCAGTGTTCCTTTTCCGCGATATGGCGAATGCGATATCTTCAGGTGTTATGGGGAAGTTAGAGGTTCGTTTTCATCCATAATATGTCCATTGTTAGGTTTGAGAGCTCGGTTATTCGGGTTTGAGACACGTTTTACTGTACGTGATAGGGTTGTTTTGTGTAATGGTTCAGTTTGTGGTGTGAACATATCTTGGAAGTGGTGTGCAAAGGCGTCGGCATTCTCTTGGTCGTCGTCTACGGATTTCGCATCGACTATAATGGGATATGTAGTTCTTGACCTTTTCCCTGTGAGCTTGTTAAATGTGGTCCCGTATACGTAGCGTTTAACTGTAGTTTGAAAAGTGTTTTTGCAGCGAGTATGACTTGGTCCAGAATATGTGTGCGCAGAAATGGATGGATTTTTTGAGTTGTAATGGTAAAGAATCGTAGCAGATCCTCCACAGTGATTGGGTCCATTAGTGAATTTGCCGGTTTGGTTGAGCTATCTATAGTTCGGATGGGAACAACAAGCTCAGGGTGATTTGGTTCTGGGTTTGGTCTGGCTTGCCATTTATAGCTGTAAGTAGGATGTCCTTCAGAGCATGTGTCGCATTTAGGCGGGTTCTGGATGTTTGTACAAGTGTTAGTAGAATGTGGTCCAGAATCTTTTGCAGTACTTAGTTTTTCTTTTTTTTCTCGTTTTCCATTTAGAAGGGTACACATTCTCTTTGGTAAGTGAATTGTTTTCATAAATGTTTTCCCTTGCAAGGTGATATTCTAAGTGTTTTCAGTAATGAAGTGGTGCATATTTACTTATTCTAAGGGTAGTTCACTTAGATCTTATTTATTCAGTAGTGGGAAAATTACTTCAGTTAGGAAAGTAATAATTTGCTATGGTGCGGCATGTGTTGGATATATCACGTGCCTTAGTTCCGGAGGATGATGGATATTTTACAGCTGGTAGTCAGGATGCTGTGGATCTATCAGGAAGGTGTACATGGTTAAGAGATGCTCTAATGGTGTGCAGTGGTATGTGGGAAGGCAGTCGTGTAGAGCATCTTCGTACATTGTGCTAAGAAGTTGTGGATGGTGCGAGTTCATTCGATCAGTTATATATTTGTGACGGATGGCTTCGATGTAGGTAGTGATTTCGGGAAAGGTTATTCGCTCGTACAGTAGTCGTGTAGTACTTGGTAGGACTACTCTGAAGGCCAAACGAAGAGTATGTCTTTCCAGAACTTGTAGTTTGTGATAGAATGAGTCTGGGGCTGATATCCATGCAGTGTGGCCGTAAATAATGGCTGGTCGTAGGAAAGCCTTGTAGGTATGTAGGACAACATGGGAGTTGAGTCCCCAGGATGTTCCAATTAGCCGTTTGAGCAATCTCAGACAATTTGTAGCTTTTTGGACGATGTTGAGCAATTGAGGTTTTCAGGTTAGCTTGGAGTCAAATATGACTCCCAGGTATTTTGCGGTGGTGGCAGGCAGAATTGGAGTTCCCGTATTTTGATATTTAATAATGTTGGGTTCCTTTGGATCTTCGAGCGACAGCCTGTCTGTAGAAACACCAATGCTTGTGTTTTGAGAGCATTAATTGTGAGACGCCATGTGTCACACCATCTTTGGAAGGAGTTTATAGCTGGTTGGAGAGTTTTGTTTATAGCTTGGATGGTTGAACAACAGGCGAGAAATGCGGTGTCGTCAGCGAATTGGTGGGGTTTTGGCATATCGGCAACGTATAGTATGTAGAGTAATGGTGATAAAGCAGCACCCTGTGGAACGCCAGAGTAAGGGAAAATGGGGTATGACATCGCTCCATTTACAGTGACATAAGCGACCCTATTTGTTAGAAAGCTGTGTACTAATCTGACATAGGAAAGCGGTAGGGGGAATTTATGGAGCTTGTAGATGAGTCCAGTATGCCATACTTTGTCAAATGCTTTCTCCAGGTCGAATAGTACTAGACAGGATGGTTTGGAAGTGTTGAAGTGATTTGTGATGCGAGTAGTTAGTTTTAACAAATTATCAAGGACACTGTGTTGAGGTCTAAAGCCTGCTTGCTGCGACGGAAGTAAACTGTGTGCTTGTAAGTGCATGTGTATGCGTCGAACAATGATGCGTTCGAATATTTTGCTAAAGGTTGATGTGAGCTGAATAGGTCGATAGTTTGTGGGGTTGGTACTATCTTAGTGTGGCTTTGGGAACATTAGAACCTTCGAAATCTTCCAGTCTGTCGGGTGGTGTCCTGTGCGGAGGATGAAATTGTAGATAATAGCCAGAAAGGACAGCAATGCAAGCCGGTCCTGTTTAATCAATACGTATGTGATATTGTCCAATCCGGGAGCAGTGTTTATCTTCCTACGCACAGTATTGATAATATCGTCTGTTGTGATAGGAACAGTTAGATCATTTGAAGGATCAATAGTGTGCGTATTACAGGGTTGCAGTTGTCTGTTATTGGAGTTGGTGACTGCCGATTTTGGTCTGGAGGCGGAGATTTGGAGCTAGTTGTGTTGTTGGAGTGAAAGTGTCTTGCAATACATTTGCGAAGGCATAAGTTTTTCAGTGTCGGTGTTTAGAGCTGCGTCCTTGATTGTTATCGGATCAGGAGTACTACTGGATTGTCCAGTGAGCACCTTGAAACGTTTCCAGTATTTTGTGGGATGGCTTTCATCACTCAATTGGTTGCACGTTTCAATCCATCGACGTTGTTTATAAGCTTTTATATAATTTTGAACTGTACGCAGCCATTGACGGTGTAAGTTAAGGGATTCAGGATTTCTGGTGTGGAGGTAGTCCCCGTATGCTCGTCGTGATGCTGTGATTAGGTGAAGATATTGCGGAGGTAGCTTTGGTTTGTAACTATTGAGAGTGGTCGTAGGTATGTTAGTGGTTGCTGCACTGGTAATCTATGCCGTAAGATGTTCCACCGCCGTATTGGGTTCCTCTGAATTGTTTGGTGGTGGAAGTGGGTCAGAAAATGCCTGCTGTAGCTTTGCACTATATGCCTCCCAGTTCGCTTTGTTGTAACACCAGATTTTTCGAGGTTGTATTGTACTGCTCGTATTGCGGTTACCAAGATTTAAGGTGATTTTCACTGGGTCATGGTCACTGCCGATGGAATCCAGCACAGATATGTTCAAGCAGGCACTAAGAGATGTTGATGTTATAACAACGTCAGGGGAGTGTTACTTATGGCTCTGGGCAGTACATGGAATTCTGCTGTAGTGTTTTGGTCCAGAAATTGTAAAAGGTTTGTTTTGTCTTGCATGCTACGACTATGATAATTGATGTCCGCTGCTATGATATAATGTTTGCTAAGGGTTTGGATATGTTGGAAGAATTGGTATGGAATAGTCTCCCATGGTCTTACATAGATGTTAGCAAATGTAACGACCCGGGATGGAAAGTAGATGGTACTAGCAGTATGTTCTGGCAAGTGGAAGTTTGGTGGGAAGGTTACTGTGCGATATGGTAATTTTCTATCTACTCCAATTGCTGTGCCGCCGTTTACTCTTAAGCCCGGCGGACCATGGTGGCGTAAGATGTTGTATGGTGGAATATGACAGATCATTTTTGGAGCCAGATAGGTTTCGTTTAGCGCAAAGCAGTGAACAGATTCTTCCAAGAGCAGGTGTTGCAATAAAGCTTTTCGTTTAGAAACGGATCAGATATTTAAAAATAGAAAATTATACATATTCCGTACAGCCATATTCAAAACCTAAAACCGCAGTTTCCAAGTGGGATATGTAGAAATGTACATGAGGACCAGAGTATGTTGCATGGAGTTGTAAGTTGAAAATGGTTTTTGCAGATGCTGTTACTTGGGTTAATATGTGCGTTCTTAAAAATGGGTGCACATTTTGGAGAGTCAGTGTGAAGAAACGTATTAGATCTTCCACTGTTACTGGATGTCGTAGTGAGTTGTCAGGTTCTGTAGCAGTGTCATTGGTGCGCAGGGGAACTGTTAGGTCAGGGTGTTCAGGTATTGCATCTGGCTTGGCTTTGCATTTGTAACTGTATGTAGGATGGTTTTCCGTACATGTGACACATTTTGGTAGACCAGTTTGGTTTGACATTCTTTGGTTGAATGGGGTCCTGAACAGTATCCGCATTTATCTCGGTTTGGGCATGCAGCAGTAGTGTGTTTGTTATACTGTTGGCATTTTTCACACCGCAATGGAAGAGATTGTTGAGAACGGGATGGTTCAACTTTGTACCTGCGTCTGTATATATATATATGTTCCACCGTGTAGTAGGGTGTCTACAGCAAATTGTGAGTCTGTTAGGACCCGCACCATGTATGTGGGTCCGTTGGTATTGCGAATAAGGATACATTTGCGGATTTGTACACCTTCGCATTCCAGTTCCTCAAAGATCTCTTCGTCTGTTAGGCTAGGTTCTACACCCCTGATGACAACTGATAGTAGTAGGGATTTATGTGGTGGTGGTGGTTGTTTTTGAGTGGAAGCATTCAGTGTTTGGATGTTTGCTTTGGCTCCATAAATTTCAAAAGAAGCTTTGTTTCTAATTAGTTTTGCAAAGTCTGGTTCTGGTGATTTCAATATGATGCCATTACGGGTGAACAGTATTTGTGAAATTTGTGCCCTTGGCACATATTTAGATGTTTGTTGGAATACCTGTTTTGCTGTATTGTATTTGGTGTCGTAGTTCGAAAGAAGGAAATTGTACAGCACTGGTGTCTGTGTGTTTACTTCGGTTTTGTTCTGTCTGGAGTCTGTTCGCTCTGGAAGTTTCTGCTTTTTGTTGGCAAGTGGTGACCTAGATCGATTGCGGGAATCCATGGAAGAGCTTCTGGAATTTGGGTTTTCAAGCTTGCTCCGGCCTCTGACTCTGACATCTCTAGGGACAGTACCCCCAACTTGTTGGGGGAGCCCTTTATGCATCGCTTCCCTTGCACTACTTTGCTATCGGCGAGTGAGTGTGGAAGCTGCACTTTGCACGTGGAGGAGAGTCAGAGTCAAAGTCTCGGAACAGACACTTACCAAACAAGATTTTGGAACCAAACAGCCAATGAGAAACGAGGACAGAAACCAGAGCCAACGAAAGAAAGAAAGGATTGGTATCTCTAACTACTGGTGACCAGAGCTCCACCGGTGAATGTTGGGGCTACAACCTAGTTGCGGCCACCTGAAAAGTGTCGTTCGAGCCAGACATCCCTTCGCAGCAAGGCGTTCAACAAAGTACCTCGGAAACACCAAAGCACTGTGTAGACTGCAATTACCTCCAGTAGTCCGTTCCAAACGTACTGAAATTACAGTCACAGCGAATGTTCGAAGGGGGTTTTCTCTCGACGCACTGACGTGTAGTACTTAGCTCCTCATTATATATATATATAGTCTGCGATAAAAAAATTTATCATGGGTGTTTCACTTGTATTCACAACATTTCATTTTCTGATCTTCCTTACAACTTCAATATTCACACATCTTTCGAAGGATAATAAAACACGTTTTTTCACTAATTACATTGAAAGTTATCCTTATTTGTGTTACTAAAAATTATGTTTGTTTTACATTTGAGCCGCACTGCCATCTAGTGTACGCTTTAGGAAATATAAGCTTTCGTGGACAGTGCACACACAAATTCAGATTAAACAAAACACTCCGATCTGACGCTTGTGGCGCTCATGGTGGTGATCATCCAAACTAAAGCTCATTCAGTGGAATGTTTTTATTGTAACATCATCCCTTCGGACCACGACTCGCTGGACGCTTTATTCTGGCTCCCGGACCGCCTGAAGAGTCAACGAGCTCCCACCCCTCGACGCCAATACCTTGCTTGGTGCAAAGCACCCTGTAGTGGCATCCGTTCGGCGCTGGATTCCATTCCCCGGACAATCCTGGAGAGTGGTTTCGACTAAGCTTGTGACGTGCTGACAGATGTAATTCATGCAGTGATCAAGGATTATGTGCCACTCAAAAAAAACAAACGAAATCAAGCAAATACCCTTCCTGGTTTGACTCTGAGCTCTTACTTGCCCTTGGGAACCGAAAAAAGACCTGCGATCTCTGGAAACATTTTCCTAATGAGTACATGGAAAACTTTCACCGGCTTACGACGTCACTCTAAACAACTGAAGAAGACCACATACAGGAAATTCATCGGTGCTATCAAATCAAATCCCATACGTTTTTGGTCACTAATCAACTCAAGGAGGTAAAATTCCCGAATACCTTTGAAGGTAAAACATGACTCAGTATGCGCAGAGGGCCTGCCAAATGCTAATCTTTTTAACTCTTTTTTTTCCATAAATACAACCTCGAACATATCGGTTTCATCCGTTCTCAACCTACGTCCAGTTTGCTGTCACTCTCTAATGTCTCTCTCCACGTCTCCAGAAGAAGTATCTGTCCTATCTTTAATGACTCAAAATCGCGCCAATAGTCCTGATGAAATCTCTTCTAGTTTTCTAAAAAAAACACTGCTTCTTCTCTCGCTATTCCCTTCTCTATTTTATTTAACAGATGCTTCAATGAGGGTACATTTCCAGATTCATGGAAAAATTCTAACGTGGTACATTATATAAATGTGGAGACAAGTGTGCTGTTTCTTCTTATAGGCCTATTTCCCTTCTTTCAACACTTTCTATTACCTGTGAAAATATAATAAAGGACCTTCTCTACAAATTTACCTATCCATATACAAATACAGCACAGCACGGCTTCTTACCAGGCAGCTCCTGCTTAACCAACTAGAGCATTTTATTATCTGATGCTATCAACTCTATATCTGAAAACTCTCAACTGGATGTAATATATCTGGATTTTTCGAAAGCTTTTGACTCTATAAACCACAATTTCCTGCTTCATAAATTATCCCACCGTTTCAATATTCATGGAAACTTTCTCTCTCTGCTCAAGCACTACCTCCAAGACAGACAACAAAAAGTTGTTCTTTACGGCATGTCTTCTTCTTATCAAGCTGTATCATCTGGTGTACCTTAAGGCAGTGTTCTTTGACCTCTTCTCTTCATCCTGTACCTTGATGATCTTTCAGAATATCTTTCCGATTCATGCAAGAACCTTCTCTTGTTCGCTGACGATTGCAAAATACACAGTAAAATCTACGATTTCAGTGACATGATACTTCTGCAAAAGAATTTAGATTCTCTAAGAAAGTGGTGTGAATTATGGAACTTAAAACTCAACCCTCAAAATTGTAGAAAAGAAAAACACATTTAATACTAAACATTTCATAAAAAATAATAGTGTTCAAACAGTTGCCACACAAAAGGACCTGGACGTCATATTTGACGAGAAACTTTTCTGTTCTGGGCACATCTCTACAGTCACAAGGAGTTCAATGCGTATACTGGGTCTTCTCTAGCGTTTCACGGAAATAAACAACTTGACTGCCCTCAGCACCTTTTACAAATCTTTTGTGTCACCTAAAATTGAATACTGTTCTCGCCATTGTTCGACACCGAATTCCGTCCACAAACACTTGCAAAAGTCCATCCTTCTGTAAATGTTATATATCCACACTCCTCAAGAGAGACATAGACTGGCTGACCATATATTTCTACATAAAATAGTGAATGGCAACATCAGAAGTGACCGGCTTCTTCACGAAATTCACTTTGGTGTGCCTGCCCGATCAACAAGAAGCACTCAACTTTTTTCTTCTCAGTCGCCGCGATTTTGCCTCATCCAGCGCTCTCTGTTATATAGACTGCCCAGTCAATATAATAATGTAGGAAGCCATTTTTGAAAATCTGGACCGTTTCAGAAGAACGTTAACTAAAAGTATGTAATTCTCTTAACAACATGTCATTTTTTATGTTGTTATTTTTGTTGTATTATGTTATTATCTTTGTCCTTATGTTCTATAAATTCGTTCCAATATAAAATGGCTAACGCTGTATTTGGAATCTTCTATTAAATAAATAAATAAATAAAAATAAAATACACACCGTAAAAGGGAACGGCTCGCCCGTGTGAGTCAGAGATGGCAACACTGCTATTTTGGTTAACACACACCGTAATAGAATACGACTCGCCCGAGTTGGCAACACTGTTAGTGAGGTTAACACACAAAATAAAATAATAGGACATGGGTTCCTATTCCAAATTTTGTATACTCAGTAACCTCTTCTAGCGCTAGGAGCTTGTAAGGGAAATTTCCAAGCAGCTTGTATATTACTTGATGTGTTTCTATAGTATTTAAGGGTGGTCCTATTTCAAAAATAGGAAGGGGGTCATGACATATTAAAATGTCCTGAGGAATTCATTTCTAGAATCAGATTTCACATATCTGTTACGGTGTAGGAGTTATTGGCCTCCAAAGTTGACATTGGTTGGCTAAATGATGTGTTCAATGTGCCGACCGTCTTGTTAAATGCATAACTCCAGTCGCGTATTCCAGTTATCAGACACTAGCAGAGGCAACTGGACATCGAACCACTGGCGAACAATTAGACCATAGTGTGGCGGAGCACCAACTTGTTGGGAAAACGAAGGGAATGTACCATCTTCATTTGAAAGGGAAGGAATGACAGTGTCTCTCAGTATGTCCAAGTACCACTCGGAATTAAGGGTTCCATAGATGAAGATTGGTCGAATGGTCCAACTACATGGGTGCCCCATATGCCACACCACACCATGATCTTAATATCTCCAACAACATTGGATGGGTCAATCCAGTAGGGATTTTAATCACACCAATATCGGTGATTCTGCCGATTCATTTCGCCACTGACATAAAACATTACCTTGTCACTGAATAGTATACTGTGTGGGAATGTAGGGTTGTTCTGCTTTTGAAGTATTGCCCAGGTACAGAACTCGAGACATCTCTCTGGGTCATCCTCAGAAAGTTTTTATTGCATTTGGATCTTAAATGGGTGCAATTTGTTTCCATGAAGAATACGCATAATGGAGGAACGACCAACACCAAAAATTCCACCACCAAAAATTCCTATTCCACCACACCTTACCAGCTTCACGATCCAAACAGTTTCGGTTACGTTGTCGTGCGACAGGATAAAATAGATGAACCGTAGGTATACCGAGGACCCGATGCAATCGAACGCTTCTTCGAAAAGATGATCGAGGAGGTTGGGAAAATTGGATGCATGCTGCGAACATCGAAACCGATGCTTCCGTTATCTGCTATCGAACTTCAAAATTACTATGACACTGTCAAGTGTACTGTGTGTGATAACCACTTCACAGACGACAATCGTAAAGTGTTTTACCATTCGCATACGGACGGTCGCTTCATAAGCGGAATCTGTAATGCATCCAACATCAAAATCCAAAAACCAAAATTCGTCCCCATATTCTTTCACAATGGCTCTAATTACGACTTTCATCCCTTAATTAGGAAACTCGGATACGACGCTCAAAAAATAGATATTCTTGCTCAAAACGAAGAACGATACATCTCTATAAGTAAGAAAGTTATGATTCCTGAGACTAAAAATACCATCGAGATGAGGTTTCTGGATTCGTACAGATTTCTCTCTGCCAGCCTGGACGCTCTTGCCAGCAAACTTTTAGACGAACAATTCAAAATTACAAAAGCTAGTTTTCCCAACGTAGACATAGAACTCGTTAGACGTAAAGGGATTTATCCTTACGAATATGTTAGTGATAATTCTAAATTTAACGACGACGCTCTCCCACTTCCAAGAGAATTTTACAGCAGACTCAGAGAGAAAGGAATCACGGACGAAGAATACCAACACGCGCAACTCATGTGGGAGAAATTAGAATGTAGGACACTCGGAGACTACAACGATGCCTACTTAAAATTAGACGTAACGATACTCGCGGATGTTTTTCAAGCGTTCAGGAAAACGGCAACGAATATTTAGAAATTAGATCCAGCGTATTTCTACAGCCTACCGGGATTAGCGTGGTCGGCAATGTTATTCCAGACAAAGGTAAAGCTGGAACTGATATCGGACGTGGACATGTTACTTTTCATCGAGAGGGGGATTCGGGGCGGGATGGTACAATGTGTACAGAAATATGCAAAAGCCAACAACGTGCACATGAAAGAAGATTATGATTCAAATCGAGCATCGAATTACATCTTCTACGCCGACGTTAATAATCTCTACGGACATGCCATGGTACAGAAACTTCCTTACGGGGGATTCGAATGGGCATCAATAGACATAGAAAATTTCGACGATAGTGAGTATGGCTTCTTCGCAGAGGTGGATATCGAATTCCCCGACCATTTACACGATCTGTTCAGCGATTTACCACCGGCATCCGAGTTCAAATCTTCTCCTCATTCTAATCAATGCAAGCTTTTATTGACTCTAGAGGGGAAAGAGAGATACGTTGTTCATTACTCGAATCTCCGATTCTTGATCGGGAAGGGTGCTAAGGTAGCGAATATTAGAAGAGTCCTCAGGTTTAAACATTCCGAATGGCTCAAACCGTACATTGAAACAAACACGCAACATAGGACGGTTGCCACTTCCGATTTAGACAAAGATTTTTTTAAATTGATGAATAACGCGGTGTATGGCAAGACGATGGAAAACGTGCGGAATCATGTAGACGTGAAATTGGTTTCGGATAAAAATAAATCCATGAAGTGGGTGGCCGATCCTAGATTCAAGTCGAGAAAAATTTACAATGAGAATTTGGCACTTTTCAATCTAGATATAAAATTGATGAAATTCAGAAAACCAATTTACGTTGGCGCAACGGTTCTCGACTTGTCGAAACTTTACATGTTCGAATTTCATTACGACGTGATGAAACCCTTCTACAATGATAAGATATCACTTTTGTACACAGACACCGACAGCTTCATTTACAGCATACAAACACCTAACCTCTATGAAGACATAAAAAATCCTTCCATGCTTGAGTATTTCGACACTTCTGCGTATCCTCAACCCAACAGATTTGGGATTCCTTCCCTCAACAAAAAAGTCCTAGGTAAACTGAAAGATGAATGTAACGGTGATATTATTGTCGAGTTCGCGGGTTTGCGTTCGAAAATGTATGCCATGAGAACAGAAACTAGCGTCACGAAGAAAGCAAAAGGTGTGTGCAAGAATACGGTGGAGAACAAACTCACCTTCCACGATTACATCGATTGCCTTTACTCACAATCGACGATACTAAGTATAGAACAAAGAATCCAAAGTGTAGACCACGTGATTACAACAAACAAAGTTAGGAAAATAGCATTAGATCCGCATGACGATAAAAGATGTATTTTGTCTTGTGGAATCCACACGTTGCCTTGGGGACACTATCGTTTAGAAATTAGTAAAAATTGTAGGCAATGCAAATGAAAAAAAACTTTAACTGTCTCACATACACAATAAGTAACTAGCAAGGACAATGAATCTTTTTGGTTTCCGAAAGCAAACCAACATGGAAACTGTACACCGCACGACAGATCATGAATTTCTACCTTCCGTGTTAACTAAACTCAACGGTCTGTTGATCATTCACCTCAACAGCATTTGGACGAAATTGGACGATGATGTGGGCAAGATTTTTTACGTCTTTAACAACAATTTACATTTCTATGAAATTCCGATCGGTGGGAAACTTCAAATCACCGTGAATCCGGAGAACCGAAAAGGGCGAAATATTAAAATATCTACCGGCAAGAACATTTTTCGAATGAAGCACGACAAGGTACTTTCTAACATGGCGTACGATGTGTCTGCAGGAGATTGTCTTTACGTGGAACTCCTAGGAGATTACGACAAACTCATTCCTCTCTTCGTAGAATTACGAATCGTCTATCCTATTATAAATAACCGTTAACCAAAATGCCTAACGACATTTTCGGCCACACCAAGCGTGTAGACCACGCAGAAGAGGTTCTCATGTTGGATATTCGAATTAAAAAGTTGAGGAGCGATTTGATCGCTTTGCAGGAGACCTTAAACAAAAGTTTAGAGTCGGAAATCGCTACGCTCTAAACGCAATGTCTCGACCCCATTCTGAAAATCGATTCCGAACTGAAAACACTCATAAAAAATTATGTCGACGTACCTTCTTACGACAACGTTCAAAATATACAGTTGAGCGTGGATTCGCTTCAAAATGATTTGGCCAAATTACAGCAATTTCAATCGAAAAATGAAGATTTGGAAAAATTGAAACTCGAAATCGAAGAAAGAACTTCCGCAATAGAAAAGATTTTCTCTGAACTTCCAACCGTTGTGAAAGATATTGATGTAGAACGCTTGCATGTCGTCGTTTCCAAATTACAAGAAGAAATCACCAGCACGTTGGAAGAAATTAAATCCAAGTTACAGACTTTGGAAGATACCATGAAGAACCTACCATCGTCAGACGAACTGCAGGTCATCGGTAAAAGCGTCGCGAACATAAAAATTCAATTGGAGGCTTATCCAGATTTCGAACACATTCAAACCACCATCGCTACGCTTCAGGCGTCTCTGGAGTTGATCAACGAAGAAATTAAAAATATTCACGCTGAAGCGAGTGCGTTGACGAGTATTCAAGACACGTTAAGCACGGTTCAGAAGAAGATGGAATATTTAGAAAATTTGAACGTCGAATCGAATCTTGCTCATTTTCATCACGTACTGGACAACATACAGGGTGACTTGGAATCGTTACGGACGAGCGTGCCTTCGAGCGAAGATTTGGAAAAATTGAAAACGGCGGTGACGGAATTATCCGAATCGAGCGACATCAAAAGTTCGTTGAGCGATCTCGAAAGTACGGTGGCCAATCTCCCCACCTCCAAAGAATTACACGCTTTGAAAAGGAACATATCTCGAATGCTGAAACGACTGGAAACGGAAACGGCAAACGTGGAACAGATTCGAGACGAAATCAGTTCGCTGGTGTCGACGCTGCCCACTTCGCAGAGCGTCGCCGAACTTCACACGCAGTTTACAGAGATGCGAAGCATCGTGAACGATCTTACCGAGAAAAGCTCGAAATTGAATCAAGTCGAGAACCTTCAGAACATTGTCGTCAACATCAGAGATCAAGTTGGAGTGCTGGAATCCACGCAGGAATCGACGCTGGCCTCTTTCGGTGCCAAGTTGTTAGAACTCAACGAAAACTACAAGCAGTTGAACGTGGAAGTGAAAATCAAACCGTCATTTTCTGCCGTAACGGATACCATAGTCGAGCATTTGTTGCCCATCGAAAATAAACTTGGACACGTTCACAGTAATCTGCTCGGCGTCGACACTAAATTCGCCAAATTGTTCACCTTGCAAGCCATCGAAATCAACAGCGTACCCAATCAACAGAGAATCTCCACGTTCGTCGAAGGTAACAAACTCTACATGTTGCATCCTTATCATCCATACTACAAGTTTCTCCTCGATGGCACGATTCAGATAAACGAATTTTCGTACAGGTCTCACGGTAGAAAAGCTACCGTCCCCACCATGACGTTGATATCGAATCGTGGCGTCCAGAAAGCAGGAAACATTCCTCTGGCACGTTGGAACGAAACGCGCAACATATATGAAATACACGAAGACGAAGATCTTAGCGTTTTCGACGTGAGTGCCGGCGATAAGCTGATCATTCAAAACACGAGCGAGGTGCCACCCTCTTTGAATCCCATCACGCTGGTGCTTCTCTTCAAACGTAATCTCTAAAAAAAATGTCTAGGCAAGCCATCGTCCAAGAATTGCATAAACCTGCACGCCGCAACTACGAACGTTTGGCGGTGGTAACCAAGGGCATCGACGACCTCTGGGAAAGCGACCTCGTGGAGATGAGTAGCGGCAGTTTGAAAGACGTACATAAATTGAACAAGGGCAACAAGTACCTCCTCACCGTCATAGACACATTTTCGAAATTCGCATGGGCTCTACCTTTGAAGGCGAAAACAGGAACATGCGTCACGGAAGCATTCAAGACAATTTTTCGCGAAAGCGGCGGCAGACGACCTCGGTTTCTGCACACGGACAAGGGGAAGGAATTTTACAATGCCGTATTCCAAAAGTTTATTCGGAAACACGACGTTCAACATTACTCGACCTTCAGTGACGTCAAGGCCAGCATCGTGGAAAGATTTAATCGCACTCTGAAATCGCGCATGTGGTCACGCTTCACGCTTCAGGGAAGCTACAAGTGGGTCACCATTCTTCCGGAACTCGTTAACGGCTATAATCACACGGTGTACAGAACGATAGGCATGAAGCCAGCTGACGTTACCAAGTCCGACGAGCAACGTTTAATTTCTAGCGTTTACTGTCCAAAGTACACACCCACGACAAAAAAACCTAAATACAAAATTGGAGACCAGGTGAGGGTTAGTAAATTGAAGCGAACGTTCGACAGGGGTTTCACACGAAACTGGAGCACGGAACTTTTTACAGTAGTTCGAGTTTTACCCGGAAACCGTCACACGTATATAATAAAGGACAGTGGCGGTGAAATTTTATTGGGGCGCTTCTACGAGGAGGAACTCTCTAAAACTAAATACCCCGACACGTACCTTATCGAAAAAGTTTTGCGTAAGAGAGGTGACAAACTTTTGGTGAAATGGCTGGGACTTCCGGACACGAGTTGGATCGATTCAAACGAAGTGATTCTATGAGTACGTGGAATGTTGTGAAACGTCTGCCTGATTCGGAAAATCAAACAAAGAAAAGAAACGGCGAATTGCTCCCCGACAGCATACGATGTCTGATCGTAGGACCTTCGGGGTGCGGAAAGACGACACTGCTCATTGATAATTTTATCCTCGCACCCAATTGGTTAGACTGGGAAAACAGACACCTCTACGTATTTTCGAAAAGTCTCGAACAACCGAAATACCAGCAACTTATTAAACTGTACGAGGGACTGGGCATTGCAACTTTCGCAACTGAAATCATTCCACTGGACGATTGTCTCGAGAATTCCGTTGTGGTGTTCGACGACATGATCTTGGAAAATCAAAACGAGATTCGTAATTTTTACACTCGAGGTCGTCACAAAGGATTAGATTGTTTCTACCTGGCACAAACTTTTTCCAAGGTTCCGAAACAACTGCTACGCGACAATGCTAATTTCATATGTTTGTTTCGACAAGACCACACCAATTTAAAACACGCATACGATGATTACGTAGGGGCTGACATAAATTACAATCTATTTTCTAAATTCTGCTCCCACTGTTGGAACAGTGGTGATTTCGGATTCGTGACCATTGACATGACTCGAAAAGCAAACCATGGAAAATATAGAAATAAAATAAACGTTTATCTAGACGTCTCAAAGGCTAACAAGAGGACAATTTCAAATTTGCAACTAGAAAAAAATCCAAAAAAAATCAAAGGTCGTGAGAATCTAAAAAAATAAAATTTTAAAAAACGTTCTTTTTTTTCAAACGTCTGACAAGCATATATAAAATAACCATTACAACAAAAAGTGAGTGTTAGAAAAAGTGGATAGTCTCAAGCGGGTGACAGCAGAAAACTACGAGAACCGAACGTATAGGCTGAGAATTCGACGTTTCAGAAACGTTTCAACGTATATAGAAAAATGTCAAAACGTCAATTTCAAGAAGAGGACAATCTCAAGTTGCGGGAATACCTCGTGAAACGCTTCAAAGGTTGGAAATCCGAGAATCGCGGATCCTACGAAGAGAAGAAACGTCAGGTTCAACCTGTGATCGACGCCATCAGCGGTCTAGGTAAAGAAATTAAAGGTGTCACGGAACAAAATAAATATTTGATCAACGAACTCGTACCACTTGCAGCTTAAATTTACCCTGTACCCACGCCCATTTCGAGCATTCCTTCGACTCCGTTCGAACTGAAGGAAGTACTGGCACGACGTCGAGCCATAGGTAGCACGTCTTCGGATAAAATCGAGTTGGGACCTTTGGCACGAGACTATCTGAGCACGGGGGAAATTCGACAAGGATGAAGTGTTCGAATTGTATCCGAGCATGGAAACCAACGAAGGCGGCGGTGTGGTTTGGAAGATTGGAAAATCGAAGGTGACCTTCGAAGGCAACGACATTAAAGTTAATTTAGGCGAGAAGGATAGTTGGACCAGGTATCCGGGTACGGTGGGACTGTGGGAACTCGTTGCCAAAAAGCAGCCGAAAGATTACACCGACGAAGATTACCAGAGTTACAGGGAAATTCTGATCATGACGAATGCCATGTACCAGAACAACGATGCCTCGCAGAATAGGGTGAAATCGAGCAGCGGTGAGAAGTACAGAAATCTCATCAAACCGATTTGGAACGAGGTGAAGAGTGGAAGCGGCGTCAAACGCTACAACACGTTACCCAAAGAATCCGTTTGGGTGGACGACATGAGGAAGCTCGTGGACCAATTGTTGGTGATAGCCGACGAAGAGAATGCAGGCAATCGTAATTTTTACAACGAGAAGGTTGGCATCGTGGACATGATCAGCACGAAACTTTCCAACTTCATCGTGAACGACGACAAGGGCATCGGTTACCTCATCAAAATTATCAACACGCTGCCTCCGAAATTCTGGAACGTGGCCGAAGGAAAGGGACTCGTAAACGACATCATCAACAAGTTACCTTTCGAGATGCATTTACCTGGCTACCAGTACTGCGGACCGGGTACCAAACTCGAGAAAAGATTGGAGAGAGGAGCGAAGGGTGTGAATCCGTTGGACGCTGCATGCAAAGATCACGACATCGCCTACAACACCACTCGCACGGATCTGGATGCACGTCACGAAGCAGACAGAAAGTTAGAGCATGCAGCTTTCGAAAGATTCGTCAGCAGAGACGCATCGTTGGGTGAACGAGTTGCAGCACTGGGCACCACCATCGCCATGAACACGAAACAAAAATTTGGGTGGGGTGTATAAATAAATAACATACAGTTAAAAAAACAACATGTCTTGCATAACCGACTTACCGCACGAACTGCTATGTAAAATATTCAAGCACGCAGTAAACGGAGATGTAGGGAAACTTTTAATCATAGCGAGATCAACCCCGACATTTCGTATCCCTTGTGAAATGGCTGTCAAGGACCATCTTCGGGACATCAGTGGCATGAGGTGCGGTGATCTCGACACTCTTCTTTCGGCCGCAGGGGAAAAATTAAACGAGAGAATGGACGAACTGCACGAGGCGAGGCAGAAGAGAAGACGATACACAGATAATTGGCGCAAGTCTAAACTGGAAACTGAAGATATTATTACGCACATCATCGCGCTTTCAGAAGCACGGACTTTCTTCCTCTAACACACACAAAAAAATCTTCGATACAAATCTCGTGAAAAAAAGTATATATAAATAACACACATCGTGAAAAAAAATTCTCTAACACTCTGAAATTTCTCTTCGATATGAGTGAAAAAAAATGACTGACCTCCAAGCATTAAAACAAATGCTAAATTTGTCAGTTGAATATGTAAAAATTCAGGAATTGGAAGTCGGCAAACCTTACACGATAACTTCCGGTTCAATTGTTTCTACCCAGTATGGTCATATATATATATCAATAACATACCTTGAAAAAAAAAATTACACGAAACAAAAAAATCTCAGAACATTTATATATATAAATAACATACCGTGAAAAAATAACATATAGAGCATCAACATGAAGCCCAAGGGTGTCGTGTACCAGATACCATATTCGAATCTTAAAAATCTAGGTGCCCTGGATGGGTTACTCACGAAGAAACAACGCGAGAAGAAACGTTCTTGCTTGACCAAAGGACACGGAATGAAATTACTTCTCAGCACTCCACAATTGAGACGCTTGCAGCGTTCGCGGAAACAGCAAAAGATCGGAGGTTTTATATTCAGCATCCCGGCCATCCTGGCAGCATTGGGGGCCGTTGGAAGTTTGGCCGGCGGAAGTGCCGCCATCGCGAAAACCGTCATCGACTCGAAGAAGAACAAGGCGGAATTGGAAGAACAGAAACGTCACAACCTGGCCATGGAGAAGAAGGGGGGAAGGGCGTGATGAAAAAGTTTTAAAAAAAGAAACAGCAGCACTCACCAACCGAGACATTGAATCTCTGATCAAACCATTAAAAATCAAACACTTCAGAGGAGTTTTCATGTCCGACTCGTTACCTTCAACCGTTAAAAAAAGAGAATGCGGCGTAGTCAATTTGGACAGTCAAGAAAATCCAGGCACGTTTTGGATATGTTACCACAAAAACGACAATAAAGCATTCGTTTTCGATTCTTTCGGAGGTGTTCCACCTACAAATTTAGTCCATTACCTGAAAACGAACAAACCTATATACTACAACGACGAACGCATTCAAAATTTCGGAGACGTGAACTGCGGTCATCTCTGCTTCTCCATGCTCGCGTTTCTCTCTAAAATAAATAAGCCACAGGTGGAAGATTTCCAGAAAGCATTGTGGAACCTTAAACACGATGGGCGTGTTCCATCTCACGAGCGAATCTTCGATCTTGAAACTCACGCTGCACGACGACATCGTCTATCCTAAATCCGTAGCTCTGCGTGCATTCTACAGCATGTACCTCATACCTAACGTCACGCAGCACAAAAACAAAATTAGCGTCGGAAGCGAACATATCGTCGTCACGCCAGGTCAATACAATCTTTGCACTTTGCAAGCTCAGTTACCCAAAGGCACGTACCTTTCTCAAAATTCGGTCACGCACAGAGTGGAAATCGTGTCGGCGACGGAGACCGTGGACCTTGGCACCATAGGAGAACTTTTAGGTTTCGAGAACGACACAAAACTCGAAGCTGGCATCAAACACGTAGCAACCAATATTCCTAAATTTCTAGCCATAGAGACTCTGAACGTTCACTGCAACGTAGCGGAAGGCATGATCACGAAATCCTCGGACGGATTGTTGGGAAGTCACAAGCAGACGGGAATCATAGCCACGTTCAAACCCAGTTCCGAATTCATGGAACCGATCATCTACACACCCTCTTCGCCGATCTATTTTCCAGTATGTCGCAACCGCATAGACGACATAGAGTTGGTGGTGACGAACGAGAAAGGAGACGTGGTGGATTTCGCAGGTGCAACGACGACGGCCGTCGTGGAGATCAACGTATAATAAATAACACACATCGTGAAAATGGAGCAAATCGAAAGTTACGAATTGCAATCTTTTCCTCCCAACCGTCGCACGTTCGCCAATTTGAACGAAGCGAACAGGGAGATCGAATACGACGTGGACGTAGGGGATGGGTTCGTTCATCCTCACAGAGCGGACCTCTACCTTCAATTCGACGTGGTGAAGAAGGAAAGCGGAGACGCGTTCCCCGCAGCAGCACATTTGATACTCGTGGACAACTTCGTGCCTCACCTGTTCTCGCAGGTGGAGGTGAGGAAACACGGTACCGTCATCGACACAATCGATTATCCAGGCATCACGTCGACGGCAGTGGGAACATTGAAATTATCCAAAACGGACGCGGCATACTATCAGGCGGGAGGTTTCGAAGCGGGAACGAAAATATCGACGAGAAGTCACACGGTGCTCTTTCCCATGCGTCTGCTGCCGGGATTCTTCTCAGACTACAAGGAGATCATGTGGAAGGGAGGACTGAGAATCAGCTTTCGAAGAGCGGCCAACGACAACGACGCACTGATGCGATACGCTACTTTGTGTCCGGACGGCACGACGCCACTGCCCAATACTTTACCCGAAGCAGCCAAGTGCGTCATCCGGAGCATGGAGTTGAGAATGCCGGTGGTGGAATACGAAACGAACTACGCCCTCAAGTACAAAGCGGAGATCTTGAAAAATCCACAGGTGGCGATTCACTTTCACGGTTACCAGTGCGTGCAGAAGTTGGCGTCGGGAAATCACATGGAATTCGACGTGACGACGCAGTTCAATAACATACAGTTCGACATGCCAGATTTCGTCGTAGTGCTCTTTCAGACCGGGCGCGATAAGAATCAGGAAAAAGATTCCAGCAAGTTCGACGACTGCAAGATCAAGAACGTTTATCTCAAGAATGGCAGGAATGAAGTGTTCCCGCGCGAGAATTACAACCTCGACATCACCAAAGATGATTATCTAAAACTTTACGAAGCTTATACCTCTTACAAGCGCGTGACCGAGGGAAACGTGGACATGTACTACACACCCAGCGAATTCAAAACCCACAGGCCGATGTTCGTCATCAACACCACAAAAAGGAAGCAGGTCGTGGTCAACGATCGCACAAACATCAAGGTCGTCTGCGAGTTCAACAGTCCATTGCCCGAGGATACCGTGTGCAGCGTCATCCTGATTGCAGAGAAGTCCTTCGCGTACGACGTGAAGAACGAGAGGGTCACAGAGCAGTTTTAAAAAATATTCCTAAAAAAAATTGCCACATACTTAAAAAAATGAACAAGGTTATATAAAATATAATGTAAGTTAGTTCGGTGTGCAAATAAAAAAAATGATAGGTCACTGAAGATCGTAAAAAAAAATCGTAAGATAGGTTAAGTTATATCACGTAAGATCGTGATCGAGTAAGATGTTGGCAACACTGCGAGAAAATAAGGCTTGTGTCTTACAAGAGCAAACCATTAAGTCGAGCCCCACCGAGCCCCACTTTCGGTTGGTGAACTCTCTCTCCATTTGGGTCTACTACAGTTCGGTGTGCAAATAAAAAGAATAAATGATAGGTTAAGTTATATCACTGAAGATCGTAAAAAAAATCGTAAGATAGGTTAAGTTATATCACGTAAGATCGTGATCGAGTGAGGTGTTGGCAACACTGCGAGAAAATGAGGCTTATGCCTTACAAGAAAAAAAAAACATTAAGTCGAGCCTCACCGAGCCTCACTTTCGGTTGGTGAACTCTCTATTTGTGTCTACTAAAAAACAATTATTATTTTTGTTTGTTTGCTTGCATCACAATACAGGCACGCGCGCATATGTGTGTGTGCGACAGAGAGGTTTACAAAAGGTCACCATATATAAACATGGCCCCGGACTTGGAAAAAAATTATGATAAGGTGCATTCATCCTTCAAGGATGAAAAAGTGCATTATTTACTCATCACGCTGTGTCAGCGCAATAAATGAGGCGCGGAACGTGGAAAGAAAATGAGGTTTTTTTTTAAGTTTTTTGATGCTGTTTTCATCGCTGTGAAACATCGTCAGCGCAATAAATGAGGCGCGGAACGTGGAGAGAAAGTGAGGTTTTATTTGAGATTTTGGTGAACCCCAATTAATCAAAGTGAGTTTTTGAAGTTTTGGTGCTGTTTTCTACTCTGTGAAACATCGTCAGCGCAATAAATGAGGTGCGGAACGTGGAGAGAAAGTGAGTTTTTGAGGTATTTTTGAACCCCAATTGATGATCTTCAAACGGTCACACACCACTACTCTAAAGTAGGTCAAAGCATGTAGAGGCTCTCGTGTAGTTTAGCACGTAATAAAAAAAAAGGATAGGTTAAGTTATATCACGTAAGATCGTAATATACCTACCAAGTGCGAGTGGGAAAAAAGGGAAATTTTACTAAAACATCGCTAAACGCTAAAACATCGACAAAAAATTGTCAAAATATGTCAAAAACTGATATTCAATTGATAAAAAAACAGGCTACAAATGCATACCTACCAAGTATGAGTGGGAAAAAAGGGAAATTTTACTAAAACATCGCTAAACGCTAAAACATCGACAAAAAATTGTCAAAATATGTCAAAAAGTGATATTCAATTGATAAAAAAAGAGGCTGAAAGACGATACCTACTAAGTATTGCGTAGAAACAATAAACTTACACTACTGCATCCCATCAGGATAAATGATATCAACGATAATAATGCTCATATAATTAATCTTCTTTTAATTTCAAACAACAATATTCACCTTTACTGCCTTATTCGTTAACTATCACGATTAATTCCAAATGAAGCAACGAAGTATGCAAATCACGTCAAGGTTTGTCCAAGGTGTTTGACAACGTTTAATGGTCGAAGAGAATTCAATCACCAAATATATACCGCACGGCAAATTGCTACTGAAAAACGTGTCGAACATGAAATATTGCGGTGACAACAAACCAGCTCGAATGTTGATGCCCAAAAAAACGAAGTCGAAGAATTCAAAATGTACAAGACTTTGTTTGATCATCCAGCCATTATCGTCGCAGATTTGGAATCATTTCTGAAGCCACTGTCCTCCTGCAAAGCAAATCCAAAAATGTCCTCCACAACGCCATACCAGCTTCATGAACCAAATATTTTTGGTTACACTGTCATAGGACAAGATGAAATAAATAAACCATATGTATACCGCGGACCGAATGTTATCGAACACTTTTTTGAAAAGATGGAAGAGGAGGTTGAGAAAATTGGCAGCGTCTTGCTAATAGTCGAACCGATGAATTTTTTGACACCAGAGTAACAAAAAATATTTGATGAAACTGTCGAGTGTGCAGTGTACAATCAATACTTAACAAACGAGAATCGTAAAGTGTTTCAGCATTCGCACACAGACGGTCGTTTCATCAGCGGAATCTGTAATGATTGCAGTAGTTATTCACCCCCGTTGAAGTCGATAAATCAATTGATTGGAAAAGATCGATCAAAGATCAATTGATGACCAAGCAGTGTGGGCAAGCAAGGGTGGGGGTTTTGAGCGTTTTGATTGGCTGTTGGGAAAAAGTGGGCGGGGCATAATGATATGGGTTTCCTGTTGTTAATGAGGAGATTGATAAGTGTTTCCGGGGGGCGTTTTCGGTTTGGAGGGTTTGATAAGTTTGAGATTGCGGGAAGTGTTTTCTGTTGTTAATGAGGACTTGATAAGGGTTTCCGGTGTTGATGAGATAGGTGGCTATTTTTGGGGGGCGTTTCCCGTTTGAGACCGTTGATGAGTCTGAGATTCCTGGAAATGTGTGTAACGGTTTTCTGTCTGAATAGAACATGTCCGAACATGTTTTGGGCGTAGGTTTGGATGAATTTGCAATTTCTGGGAGTCACGTGACTGTTTGTAACGTCACAAAATGGAAGTCACGTGACCAGATTATATTATTAAATTATTATTAATTTAAATATTATTATATTATTATTATGAATTGTTTTAATTTCTGTGACGCCATTTTGTTTTTGTTACGCTATTTTGGTGTGTGACGTCATATATAAATTGGAGTACGTGTTTCCGGTGTTTGAAAACAGATGGCGTTGATGAGTCTGAAATTCTCCCGTTTTGAGACCGTTGATGAGACTGAGATTCCTGGAAATGGGTGTAACGGTTTTCTGTCTGAATAGAACATGTCCGAACATGTTTTGGGCGTAGGTTTGGATGAATTTGCAATTTCTGGGTGGTGTAACGGTTCTGTGTGAACATGCCCGAACATGTTTTGGGCGTAGCCTTGTAGTTTGAAGTCTGTTTAACGGAAATGGTGACGTAGGAGGGAAAAGGGTATAAATAGAAAGGATGGAGGATAATAGTATCATGTGAGGATGGATGTAAGCGGTACACGTTTGTCTGATAATGGTGTGAATTTCTACGAGATCAGCTACGAAGAGTTCTGGGAACTTGTTCGGTCTTGCGGCGATCTGGACAGCGATCGAACGGCCCTGGATCGGTTGCTGAGTTATTTCCCGTTTATGTATGTAGCGATACCTGAATCTCCCTGGTGTGGATGTCACGTGGTCAACGGCTCAGGAAAAAGACTTCACCGTCGCTGCGAGACTTTGAAGGAGATAGAAGAGAGGAAAAGAAGAGGTGACGAGAGAACAGGATTTCCGAGTCACGGGTGTATCTGCGAACTACGTCGCAGGAAGGAAGAGTTGGGCGAAGCTTTGAAGAAGAGAGTGAAAGAGTGGCTTTCTTTGTTGGCAGACAGAAATTCCGTATGGTGTTCTGGCTGTGATCGTCCATTGTTACTTAACTTAGAAGGTCATCCTTGTTTCCCTGTGGTTCCTCCCGAAGGTTTCGATTTTCGCAGACGGCTGTTCCCCGACGATCCTGAGGATATTCTGGCTGAACCTTTATCGCCGATACCAAGGACCCCTTAACCTACAGTATCTGATTTTGAGAATATTCTGGCTGAACCTTCATACCCGATACCTACAGTATCAGACGAGTTTTTTTTGTTCGACATATGAGAGTGTATACTTACCATACTCGTCTGATAGCAGGCGGTCCTTTTACCACCGATTATATGTCGGTGAATGCGAGATACAAGACTTACAGAAAGTGGCCAATAGGATTACGTCAGACTGCTGAAGAATTAGTCACTGCAGGTTTTTATTATTCAGGATTCAGTGATAGGGTAATATGTTTCCATTGTGGGTACGGAGTGTGTGATTGGACATCCGAAGATTGCCCGATTCTAGAACATTACCGGGCAATACCAGCCTGTAGTTACATACAGAGTGTTGCAGCGTTACACAGTGATTCGAAAAGTTGCAAATATTGCAACAGTGTGGAAACTACTGAAAAAACATCCGATAATCAGAGTGTGGATTCTGTGCTACTCTGTAAAATATGTTTTGAAAACTCTTGCAGTGTGGTAATTCTTCCGTGTCGACATTTTGTAGCCTGTGGTCTCTGTGCCTCTCAATTGGACAACTGTGCCGTATGCCGGGGCAGCATTGAAGATACCTTAACTGTTTTCACCTGTTGAACAAAATGGATGCCTGTTTTTTGGACATTCAAGGTCTTCGCGGAGCAGGAGGTGAATTTGTGTGGAAAGAAGTAGGGATTTTAAAATTTCTTTCGACAGCGCATTTGACTGTTTAGTGAAATCTCCATATGGTTTTCACTTGTTGAGTGAAAAGTATCGCCGGGTGAATTACTGGCTCCGTACCAACAAACACGGTCTGAACTGGGGAGATGGGTGGCTACCGTATGAGAAATTAGGAGACGTTTTATATTTTATGCTTGTGAATCAGGAAGTGTACGTCAAAGGTATGGAGAAAATTAAATGGTTGGAAAAATTACTTGGAGAAAAACGTATGGGTAAAATATCTGTGCGCAACATCGAAGAACTTGAATGTCCAAAGTTGGATAGTGTGAAAAAGACTGCAGGAAAATGCAGAGAACATAGTAAATGTGAGAACGTGAAAAAAAATTGTGCAGTTGAAAATGTCTGGAAGATGTACAGTTTCTATTGTAATAAATACAAGAAATAAAAGATTTTTTGAACATTTACAAATGTTTTATTTATAATTGTAGATATAGGTTAACAATAAGATTCGATCACGATGTGAAATATATTTACATATGGACATCGATAATGGTAATTTTACATAATACATAAAAGTAACAATGGTTTATTTACAATATGAAATACAATGGATAGTTTACAACAGCAAATATATAACAGATTTTATTTACAATACCAATGTGTGTCCAAGATTGTTCTCAATATATATTTCAATCATCAGTTCGTTGTACCAAAGTACATAAAAATAGTTCGATACATCGGGTACTTCTTTTTTTTCTGAAACCATATTCTTTTTTATACAATATACAAAAGCCTCCATTTCGGGTTGTAATTTATGATAACGTTCGTTCATTAATTTTTACAGAGGTCTGAAAAGATTACACATAAATAAATGTAGTTCAGAGGCTGTGAAAATGAAAGCATCCGGTGAATGATGTTGATACATCGAGATGCAACGTTTCCCGAAAAAATTTACACCACTAACGGTGATATTTCAAGTAACCAAATAATTGAATCGTCGACCAGTGTCGACGTAATTCAGTAAGTCAGATTTTGAAGCACACAGTTCTCTAATCTGTTTAGAATGGATGCGTACGGGTGATCTTCCCTGTTGCGAAAACTCCCACACCAAATTGAAAGGGGATTCCTTTTCGAATCCTATGGCTACGTACTTGTTTTTTTCCTTGTTCAGAAAATATGTGTTTGCAAGATAGAGATCTAAACATGCATCTACGTCATGTAGTTTAGGACACTCGATTTTGTCTGTGGAAAAACCAATTTCCCTACGTCTCTTTTTGAAATCATAGTCCGTAGTCACATCCATTCCTTCGTCAGCCGCCTCGTTCTTGATAGTAATGGTTTCTAATTTAATGGGTTGCACACGTTTTCGAGGTTGACGTTTGGAAACATCATCCTGATTAGTCATGCGCGTCACAAGTTTTTCGTGTTTCTCCATTATAGAATCAGCAGGAGGTTCCATGATGTGTTCACTAGAACTGTCTCGATGGCACTGAGAGAAAGATACGCAGCACACATTTTAAATAGATTTCTTCATGACACGAGCCTGGATCGTGTGGATAGAACAACACGTTTGTTCCCCTCTGGGACACTTGGAATGTGGTAAACATTTGAAGATCTGACGAAAACGGTGCAGGATATATCTATCTTTACTGATACCTGGTGGAAATGTCTGGATGAAATCCTTGGTTGTAACGTGACATGCTTTGTAATAAGCATACACGCAACAGTAATAACCGCATGTTGTGGCCAATATCCCCTGTAAGGGAATGTTGTTGTAAGTCCAGACCGAGGAATGACTGTTCAGGAAAGTTACGAATTCTTGATAGAAAGGATGAAATCCGTATGAATCGAAATACTCGGCCACATTGTTTTTGTCGAAATAGAAGGCCACCCAGTGTGTACACCGGGAGTCGGACTTGTCAGTGTTTGCGATGACCAAGGCTGGCTTAGGAAACGTCCGAGGTAAAAGATCTCTCGGGTAAACACCGTAAAAAATGTTTCTGGTGGAACAGTTACGAGATAGAATCTGTCTGATCTGCGACGTGTTCATGCTGCTTATGTTTTCAATAATGTAAAATGATGTGTCTGTCTTTGGTCATTTCTATGCTTCCAGGGCTGTTGTCAAGTAGTTCGGGAAACAATTGTATGTTCACAGGTTTTGAAGTTGTCACTTTCGAAGAAACACTATTATGCTTAATAGTACGGGTTATCACTTTGGTAGGTTTTTCCATCACAAGCAGTATAATGTTTACATAAGAGCTATTTCGATAACACTGTGAGTCAGAAACACAGGCACACATATTTATGGAAAATTCTGTCTCACTGATGGACGATGACACTTCTATCTTTAGGTATATCTACTGCAGATTCAAATTCAGCATACAAAAGGCATGTTATATTTTCCGACAGCGGGGGAGAAAATTGCATCTCGGCTCCGATGATGCCTTGTTCCTGGAGACTGGTGTGCGTGTCGTTTCCTGAAGAGTCAGACGTTATGTCGTAAATCAGGAAAAAGAATCCGTTCTCGAACATTTTCCGTGTGATCTGGTGTCCGTAATTGGCGTGGTGAATGCCTGTACCGGAAAATAGAGTTTGATAGGCACGTGTTATCAATCCGCTGTTTCCTCCTGTGGTGATCCGTAAAGGTTCGGAAGGTACGAGTTCTCCATTTTTCACAAGATGGAAATAAGATAGGTTATAACTTCTAAAGTCGAACGGATTTTTCTTACTGTCTCCGAGAAAGCTGGCGGTGGATACCATAGCAAAAAGAACAACATTCGGAAAAGGACCTTGAAAAGCATTATCGATCGAAATCTGCTGCGTTCCGGCGACGTAAGAATAAGCTTTGATGACGCTTCTGGTGAACGGATAATGGGCAGGAGCGTAAGTGAGTGCTCTGTCTATGGCCAAACTGGTGGTGGGAGTAGGAATGATGTGATTTATTTCGAGAACAGCCTTTAAAATTTTTATTCTGACTGTAGGTGATGTCTGGTCTCCCCAGATGTAAAAAGCGTCACGTGATCTAGCTAGATCGATGCGTACTTCAACACCGTTGAGCAGGTATTTAGACTGGTGGAAGAAATCTATGTGAAGTTTTCCCATAAGGTCGACCTCGGCTGTCACTTCCGTAGGATTGCCTGTCGTCGGAACATACTGGAAAAATTTTTTCCTTGTGGTGAAACCTGTGTTGTCGGCAGTGATTTCATCTTGATGTTCAGGTGTGTCCAAATACCACAGGGCATTCGTGAGATGCGTGTTTGCGGCATCGCTTCCGTAATTGATAGCTGCTTCGAAGATTGCTTTATATGCGTAATTGTTATCGGCGGTTGTTACAGCAATGCCGTTGAGAGTCACTGTACATTGGGAAAAGAGTGAATGGAGAAGATAATTCACGACCCGGCAGTTTTTTGTGAGAGCATTTTCGGTTTCGGAAGCACTCATGGGACTTCCATCCTGTTTAACCATTTGCGTTTGCAGACGGAGATATGCAGATGAAAGATCGAGAAAATCAGTTCCTGCCCCCGGTATGACAAACTGAATTATATTCTGATTATCGATGGAAGCGATAGGTTTGTAGGTGACTGTACGTTTTTTCCACATTTTGCTGAATAGGTTTTTTCCGGAAGAGGTCGAACTGCGAGATCATGCACATGTTATCCTCCATCATTATCCAAAAATATCTTTCCCTGAGACCTTCTGTTTGATTTTTCTTTTACGTGTTCTCCTAGATTTTGCAGATGTTTTCCTTCGTTTTTTGGATGCTCGTTTTTTACGGATCGTAGATGTTCTAATACGGGTGGCTGAACGTTTTAACATCAACTGAGCAATTCTTGTTGCAGGTTTGGTTCTTATACCAGAACCTACCAGAGAGTCGATTTTCCGTTGTGCTTTACTTTGAAGATTTTGACCTGCTTCACGTACCCGTTGACGAACAATAGTTTTCGGAGTTTGTTGGGTTGTTGCAATGTCGGTGATAATGTTAGCTCCTGTTTTTAAAGCTTCTCTTCCGATCGTCTTTGCACCGCTCCAGAGTAGAGGTTTCACCATTCTAAACAGTCCTGCGAAAAGTGACCCCAATCCTCTCCCTTTTTGATTTCTAGTTGAACGGTAGATGGGCCCAATTCCTCCACGGATTTGGTTACTATAATATTCGGTCTGCGAATTCATGGTGATTCATTCGCTTTTCGACAAAGACTGAGAGAAATAGCTGTCTACTGTTTTTTAAAAGGACTTTGCTTTTCTACGAAAATGTAAAACAGCGATTGTGGGTACGGACCCAGTTCTCAAAGGTAAGAAATTTCCTTTTCTATCGTACAACGCAATTTCTATTGTTTCGAAAGAGGCTTTATCCAAAGGAACGTAATGAATCGGGTCGAATGTTTGATGGGCTACGGGTACTGTACAAGACGTATTTGTGTCCGAACACTGTTTTCGGGTAAGACGCAAAAGACGTACCATTTCTCCCCCGACCAATTGTTGTTTCACCAGATCGGAGTAAATAAATATATATGGGTTTTTATCCACAACACTATTGGACATTGCGTGCGTAGAATAAATAGATTTCAATATGTCATATCGAAATTTAGCATAGTCATCAGTTTCGTCTATGGGTATAACGGTATTTGTTGGAGCATCGTCAGGTTCAGGCTTCGGAACCCCTATCACAGATAGATGTTTGTACACGGCCTGTTTGAAGAAAAACCTGAGATGAGTAGGAACAGCTACATTAGCAGGGTCTGTTTTCAGGAAATAAATCAGATCCTCTATCGTATATGTTGTTGCAGGAAAATAAAATGGTTGTTCGTTAATATGGAGTGTGTTATCCGTACAGGTAGTAGATCCAAATGTTCCCCATTGCGGTTCCGTCAAAAAATGCCAGAATTTCTCGAGAACGGATCTCCTTATTTCCAGGTCGTCGGGGAGAGATTCGATGATGGTAGAGACTAGGTACTCAGCACTTGCATATGTCCGAACAGGAAGAGTTAACATTCCAGAATCAGTTTCCAAAACATTGTCGTATAGAGTTGAATAATGTAGTTCTGCCAATCCGACTTCCCACAATTCTGGAGACAGATCAATCCGTTTAGCAAGTTTTACGGTGAAATGGGTGAGTGTGTTGTCTGGAAAATATTCCTCCGATGCAGATGATAGGAGGTAAACGTAGAAATTATCATCCATTCTCGCCGAACACAGAAGACTCACTGGATCGCAGTACCGTTATATTTTGATATAAATATGTTTTGGAAATTATTTTCCCGATAACTGTTTTACGGAAGATGCCTTGATCCATGAATCGAAACTAGGCGGATATCCGAGCCAACGAACCAGGTATTCCAATTTTTTTCCTTTTCCCCGGGTGTTCAAAATTTTATCAATTTTATACTCTTGGCCAGGATACGAATAAACTTTCTGCAGTTCATGTTTGTAAAATGTACCTTTTACAGGTTCTTCATTTAACTCGTCTAATATGTATACAGGTACAGGTGTTCGCTGAACAAGGGAATGGATTTTGAAAAGTTCTCGTGACCACGTTTGTTCGTATCCTTTCTCAAAATGTCCTTTGACGACAGAAATTCGTACGATATCACCTACATTCAGATCTGAAGACGGTTGCGAGACATGTTTGTCAGGTTTGTTGAGACGTTTCCACACAATGTAAACGTTTGTTTCGTTGACATCTCGAGGGGCCATTCCTATGGAACTGTGGATTGCTGTATTGTAACCTTCGAGAAGTTGCGGTAAAATATCTACATAACGTCTTGTCTGTTTTGAGGTGAAATATTTCCACATCCGTTCTTTTAATGTTCTGTTGAAACGTTCCACTACACTCGCTTTCACAGGATAATTTGTTGCTGTCGAGAACTGTACATGTTCATTTTTTAAAAATTTCTGGAATGTAGAATTTGTAAATTCCGTTCCTTGATCGGTCTGTAGTGTAACAGGTTTCCGTCTGTTTTTTTCGAAAATAGTTTTGAAAGCTTCGGTTACCGAATTGCTTGTTTTATTTTTTAGCGGTAATGCAAAGGCATATTTTGAAAATACGTCGATCTCTGTCAGAAGATATTTGTATCCGTCGTTATGTTTTTGTATCGATGTCATGTCGTTGAGATCGGCTTCCCAAAGCATGTCTATGTTCCATACATTGTAATGATTTCGAGGAAACCTTTTTCTCGCAGGTTTGTGGAGAGTGTAGGATTCCTGATGCATCAACCATTTTTTCACCGTATCGCAGGATATATTTTTATCCCGTACCGCTTTCCACAGACGATCTACAGATGAGAATGAAGCATGGTGTCGGGGATCGTAATATATTTTGGTGAGAATTTTATTGTGTTTCAACTTAGAGACTCCCATGACCGATCTCTCTGTCTACGGCTTTTTCTCAGAGGAACCAGTTTGTAAGCGTCAGGTGTTCTTCTTCTTCTTCTTCTGTCGATGAGACGGTCCAGGGCTTTCCGTTGGCGACGATGAGAAGTTCAATGTTTTCGGATCCGGAAGTGTTTTTTCCTGGCGTTCGTCTATCAAATGTTGTGCCGTGGATTGGTACTCATCGATGATATTCTGTAACTGATGACGTGTATTACGAGGTAATGTCTCTGCCAGGTTCTGAGGAAAATACGTCGATTCTGGTGAAATAGTAGAAGAACCGTCGTTATCTTGCACAATAGGAATCTGTAATGGTTCTTTGGATTTTCGACTCAGCCATAAATACTCGTCCAGTTCCTTTCTGTAAAGTCGCCATTTTTGATCGTCTGATATATTTTTCATTTTTAGAATATCATTCATCTTCTTATCTAGAACGGATAATTTTTGAGTTATAGACAATTCGGAACCACGAATACGTGCTAACTGTTCCGGTGAAAGGACGATCATTTTTTGTAAGAAGATGTCATTTCTCAATGAGGAATGAGAGTACCGAGAAGACCCGATAACAAGGATCCTAGAAGTAAAGGTAGAAATCCTCCTTTCTGAACAAGAAGCTTTCTGCGTTTCTCGATGTTCACTTTCGGTTTCACTAGATTGCGTATGACCGACTTGTAAGGTGTCAGACGACGTCTTGCGGACGGTTTAATTTTCACGTTTCCTTTTAAAACGTTCAGGCAGCATTCGCTGATGAAACGTATCGTTTTTTTCGGAGCACTTTTCAATAATGATTTACGGATTTTGCGCGGCGAATTTTTCAACACGTGCAAAAAAGGTGAATGTTTCTTGAAAGAAGTGGAATGACTATTCCTGTTAGAACGTGAGTTGGTACGTGTCTTCCTCGTTTTCCTCATCTCGATGTTTTAAACATTCCTGAGGAAGATATACAGTTGAGTAATTCTGGTTGAAAACGTCTGTTTGATAACGTAAAGGATCCGGTGTTGACTGTGAGAGATCAATATACAAATAACTGTAAGGTTGCGTGGTAGCATCTATATATACTTTTTCGAGTTCCTTCATGCGATGAGGATGAAGTTGTCTTGCAAAACCAGTGAATTGGTTCATATCTCGAGGATTTTTAAAAATAACAAAGTGCTTCACGTTCAACGAAATGTCCCTGCAATTTTTTCCTTGGTGGAAAAGATTCTGTGTTATGAACACCACCGAAATGTTTTTGTGATGGCTGCCTTTTGTGAAAAGGTCGGCGACTTTTTCCCCTTGTGCAACCATCATAAGATCATCCAGGATTATGAGTGTAGGAGTTTTTCCGTTCCACGACTGCCAATCGACGATACCTTTATGATATTGCACATCTCGAAGACTTTGCGGGATACTGTTCTCCTGATCGTAACACCATATGATTTTCTTGACGGATCCTTCTACAAGATAAACGATGGAATCGACCATGTTTGTCACAAAAGTAGTTTTTCCGCTTCCTGATGCTCCGCAAACCATCATGGTGAAAGGATGAGAAAGTTTAGGAATCATGCTAAGAAACGTCTTACAGATTCTGAAGAAAAATGAAGGTCTGTCAGTCTGCGAACATGTTTTATATCAGCCCCGAAGGGATCGAACTCTGGACCGTTACAGACATATTTTAGTCTGCACAGTATCCGAAAGGAAACGATAAATGTTCATGGTCGAATTGTCGTTTCAACAATACTGGCTGAAACAGCTTTTTTTCATTTGTACTGATGACTTGGAACTGTTTTGTTCTTCTGATTCTGAAAATATTTTCGACCATAACTTCAGGTTTCTCATTGTTTATCATGTCGCACATGGTATCGAAATTAATCAATTCTGATGTGGAGGTATTCAATGTAATCCCTTTCACTTTACAGATATACTGTGCTTCGGAGATCGGTTTCGTTATTTTCATGCTGTAACTTTTCGGTCCCGTTGAAACAAACTGTTCACAAACCGCATCGGTGCCGAAATCTGCCAATTCATCGGTGAATTCTCCTAGTGCGTCACCTGTCTGGGGATGGTATTCCATTTCAGGACTATCTATGTAAATTACTGAATCTGTATCACAATAACATACCCTGTCACCCAATTTTTCTAGAAGTTCATAAAGTTTCAGACGAGCATGACATGTTGTGAAGGCAGCGATAGGAACGTTTACTTTCCTGTTCTGACTGACTGCCTCTTCAACATATTTCCAGTTCACTAAAACGGTGTCCTGATTGATGAATACGACTCCTCCGATTACGATATTTGGGTCAGTCATTTTATCGAGGAAATCCTTCGATTCCTTGATGATGGTTGTCTGGGAAAGATTGTCCCGTTGGCAGAACTTGCCCCATAAAGAATTAAGGCAGAGTTTAGCCAGAGTACGTTTCCCGGGATTGACTTCGATACTGTTTTCTTCCAACAGAATACCCTCCTTATCGAAATATTCCTGTCTTTATTTCTGCTTATCCTCGTCGTTCTGACACCATGAAGGCCACCCGCTCGCTTCCTGTTTTATTTTCAAGAAGGTGTTGACATATCCAGAAAAAAGTCCTCCAGTCTTTGTGACAGGGTCGTACATCGATGTTTCATACTTCCACACTTCCGACACTGACATCACTTTGTAGCCTAAACTGCAAGCTTTACGCACCTCGGCTATGACCCAAGTTCCTGAAAGTATACGCTGATCATCGGAATGGCTGCATGTACCTTCACATTTTAATCTAAAAGCACATTCCTTGCACAATACAAACATCAGTTTTCCGTGCATTTTTGTAGGTAAAACAGGATGTAAAAGGGTTTTCGGTGGCAGAATAGTACATTTGATGAGTCCCTCCATGTTCAAAACCTCATTTACCGGAGGAATAGAATTTCCTAGAAATATTGTAGGATGTCCGACAGGATAGGCACAGTATTTGTTCACATAAGGGTACAAACTTGTAAAATCGTTGTACTGCAATTTTTCGTTTTCCTTGATCTTGTAATAAGTCCTGACTGTTTCAACTCTTCCTCCATATAAGGCGTCTCGTGGATTCAAAGGAATGCAGCAAACAATAGGATGTGTCGATAGATATCTATTCAGTTCAGGATCTGCTTTCAATATTTTGTTGAAATCGCATTCCCACATAGTGACGACATGGTATCCTTCAGAACGTAAAGCCGCAAGTTTACGACATGTTGTCTCGTATCTGAAGGCTGCAGTGTTCAACATGTCACTGTGTTTCTGACTGTTACTATCCTGATCGGCTTCATCGTCATCTTTCGGATACATATCCCTGTTAACGGATATGCAACGTTGACAACCATGCCAGTAACAGCCCAGGGCCTCATACACTGTTTTCGTCTCCTCGTGATAACCGTCCACTCTGTAACGTCCTCCTATGACATATTTTTCACGAGTACGTCCGCCGTGAAGAAGTATTACATCATTCTGTTCTTCAACGTAGGTTAGCCATTTCAATGCAAACTTCGACATCTGATCTGCATGATGGTAACCTCCTTTGGGAATTATTCCTATAGTGTTAGGAGGCATAAATTTCTGTCTGTAAATTAGTGAACAGGCAGATGCTATTGTGAGGCAATCCTTGAAAATGTCTATTTTGCATATGTCTAGGAAATTCTGTCTCAGCTTCAGACATCCTTGTCTCAACAGGGTAACATCCTTGATGCAGTATTGGAGAAGTTGGTTTCTGTTGTTGAAAGGTATGTTTCGCATGCATTCGACGTCATACCAAGACATGAAACGGTGTTGATCTTCAACTGTTTTCATGTATTCATAACGGTATGCAGAAGGAGGAGGCATCGGTCCAATGTAATTTCTGTTCTTGTAGGTGTTCCACAAATGCGGATAATATCCTTTCTGAACAGGCAAACCGAAAAGTTTCGAAAAGCCTGCAAGATTTGTCTGAACGTAGTTGAGACTGTCCACAAAATGAAGATTTTGGTATGTCATGCTGATGATTTTGGTACCATCTAAGATGACACGAGGTTTCATTTCTCTCTCCAACATTCACCGTAATAAAAATGTACAATCGTAACCTCGTGCATTATGTGCACAGATGGTTATGTCGGAAAACTTATGCTGCAATTCCAAATAGGACAGGAATGTGTCTACAGGGTCATCCCAGAATATAAACTCTCTTGTTCCACAAACAGAACACGGAACCGTTAAATCCTCTTTTTTGTAACATGCATGACAGGCCGTCTGCACCACAATAAGATTCGGAACGTGAAGAAAAGTTTTTTCTTTCTCAAAATAAGGAATGTCAGTGTAGCATTCAAAGTCGTAAAACACAAATAGAAATTTTGAGTTCTGTTTAGGTTTCGGTATAGACATGTAACAGAAATGATTTACAGGTTTCCCACAATTACATACCGTACAATATTTCATGTTGCATCTATGTACTTTCTCATATCTATTGTTTGTGAGAATAATTCTGAAACATCGGGGACACTGTTGGATTTCGCTGCACACAGTACCGTTTCGGAATGGTGTAGAAACATGATTTGTGAAGCAGTTCTCATTTTTGAAAATTCTGTTACATGTTTGACATATTCTACGAACACCCTGTTCAGGCACACACGGTGGAGTTTAACGGCACATAGAACATAACTGTTTACACAGATGGTTATGAGCTTTCTGAAATATGAGTTCGTTACACCCGCGACATTCTTGTTTTGCCGCAAATGCTCCAACACGGTTCACTATCACATCATAATGCTGTCTCAGGTTATCGTAGAGAAGATATATAAATTTGGAAGCGTTTTCAACCAGTCCTTCAAACAAAACATCTTTAACGTCACGAAGATTGTTGTATACAATAATTTTATATTCTGGGAGAACTTGCTGAAATTTTCTCAGTTCGGGAATTCCACTTCCGGCACACGTATTGTCTGTCAGATCTACATCGGCTTTCCGCATAATTTCAAAAACAGGTTTGAGAAGATTTCTGTTTCTTCTGTATTGAGTATAGGAAGGATCGTTATCAGCATAGGCTTTCCCTATGACCAGCGCTTCAGCTAAACAGAGTGGTTTTTTCTATTCGGCACACCGACGATACTTCTTTTTCGAGTGCTTAACATATAATTAGGTAAACAATATGTTCGATTACCCCCACCTCCAACAGGTATATTGACATGGTCTGCTCGTAAAATTAAGCGATCTGTAGCAGTGAAGATTTTTGCACTTTGTAGTATTTTGTACATAATGTTCCACACCATATCACTATGCAACTGATCACATCTATGCCACCCGATGTAAATATCTTTCACAGTTGGGTCAGATATGTTAGACAAAGTTAAACCTATTTTGTCTTCATCCTTGGTGTCTTTTTTAACGTAGATGAGAAGATTTTCAACACCTTCGCGAATCCAAGTGTGAGGATCGACATTTTCTGGTGGCTGTGAGAAACTGAATTCAACACGTCGTCCCTTGGAACGGAATTTAGGATATTCACGTTCTTGAATGTTATGTAATGTTATATTCCCTATCTGTTCACGAGACACTGAAGCACGTTTCCTTTTCTTACCTTTCCCATTTGATGGCTGTTCTGCTGGTGGGTCCGGTCTCCATGACGGTCCTGGCAAAGGCTCCGGGTGTGATCTGGATGCAGCGTTAGTTCCTGTGTCGAATGCCTGCGTCTCCTTGGTTACTCGCGATACAGGATCAGGTGTCGACGGGGCTGCTGGGGGGTCCGGTCTCCATGACGGTCCTGGCAAAGGCTCCGGGTGTGATCTGGATGCAGCGTTTGTAGAAGTTCCTGTGTCGGATGCCTGCGTCTCATTGGTGACTCGGGATACAGGATCAGATGTCGACGGGGGGCCTGGGGACTGTTCGGGAATACCTGTCCATCCTCCTCCTGAAAGATCGGGTGCGGATGTTGTCACTGTCCGTAGTAAGTGGTCATACTCCTCGACCAAAGAGATACTTTCTCCCGCGATGATTTTCTGCGCAATGATCGCAAATACTTCCCGTAATTGTGCAGATGTTGTGTAATATCCGTCACGATATAGCACTAACAGATCGTCAGCGGATAACTGTACGTCCATGATTGTACAATGATTATTTCACGAAGACTGTCTTGTGGAGAGAACGCCGTTCTTTATATATGCAAGCATGACGCAACAGTTATCTCCGATCCTAACGGTTCTACTGACCCTATGTGATTATCCCGGAAATGATTAACAGGCTTCACCACATGTTTTCCTCGTTGATATCGCTATGTAACGGTTTTCGTGTTTATCTGTAAACAGAGGAAACAGGATGTAGATAAATGCTTAACGAAGGAACGTCTGAAATGTTTATCTATCGAGAAAGGAAGAAGGACGTGGATAAGGAAATAACTCGGCTCCTAATTGTACTAGACCGGAAGTGATGACAAATTCGTAATCTTCACGTCGAGACCTTTCAGTAGAGTGGTCGGAAGGGGGGTCTACGATTGAAAATAAAGAAAGTAGGAAACGGCCGGTCCTAGAACAATGAAAACCTGGTTCACCGGAAAGAGGACTTCACTCCGAGTCCAACAAGCTATCAATCATCCTTCTAGCTCAATTAGGAGTCGATATATAGCGATTTTAAGTTTTCGCACAAAGGTCAAGGTCAAGGTCAAGGTCATCAAGGTCAAGGTCAAGGTCATCAAGGTCAAGGTCAAGGTCATCAAGGTCAAGGTCAAGGTCATCAAGGTCAAGGTCATGAAGGTCAAGGTCAAGGTCATCAAGGTCAAGGTCAAGGTCATCAAGGTCAAGGTCATGAAGGTCAAGGTCAAGGTCATCAAGGTCTAGGTCAAGGTCAAGGTCATCAAGGTCAAGGTCAAGGTCAAGGTCAAGGTCATAAAGGTCAAGGTCATCAAGGTCAAGGTCAAGGTCATCAAGGTCAAGGTCAAGGTCATCAAGGTCAAGGTCAAGGTGTATATGTATATGTAATATATATACACTCTGACATATGTGTGTGTGTGTGTGTGTGTGTGTGATATATATACTGTTATTAGCGGTCATTAACTTACGGTTACAAATATATACTGTTATTAGCGGTCATTAACTTACGGTTACAAAGGTATACGGTTTTACACTTTAACCATGAGTTATGTGTGTTAGCGGGTTCTGTGACATACTGCGAATGGTTTGTCATTCTCGTTAGCAGAATATGATACCGCTATCCACCCACTTCCGTACACAGATATCAACATCCACCCATTTCCTTACAGAGATATCAACATCCACCCATTTCCTTTTGATATTGCGAATGGAAAATGAAACTTGTCGAATACACTGACAGTGTTTGTTCTGACATCTTATAGAAGCCATCAAGAATATGGAGAGAGAGAACTTTGTAAGTATTCCAAGTAAATAATTAACATAATCATTTTTTATATATATTCAATATATGTTTATTATTTCCATTTATTCAAAATACATATATGGATCAGAAAAACAGTGTTACTCTGCACACATGTCAAGTTAAATACATTACATATATAGAAATAACGAAAATTGAATAAGATGATTAGTGTGTTAGCATTGTTAGTTTTTAGTTATCCAATTTTCGTTTTTTCAAAATCTCTAGCATCCTCTTCTCCATTTCACCTTCTGTACCCCCCATTTTATCTATACCTCTCTGCTTCCGCACACCTTTGAAAACTTCCATCAGTTCAAAACACACTTTCATGCTGAAGTGGGATGGTACATAGGTAGCTTTTCTTATATTTTCAATAAACCCCTCGAACACCGGACTTGTTTGTTTCTTGTCGAATATGTACGTGAACAGCTTGACGAGGTTGTCGAGCCTAACCTCCATATCCTTGCACACCTCTTCCAGATTTTCCAACAACTCTCCAGCTAAACCATTCTCCTCGCAAAAATCTACAAAGCACGCAGTCTGCTTCTCAGCCTGCTTCGCATGGGTCTTGCTCCATAGATTCCTTCTCTCACCTCCACTTTCAGCTTCATTTTTCACATTCGCGTGTAGGAGGTCAAATTCGAACGGTAGGGATGCCATCTGGAAATAAAAAACAAAAAGTAAGACATATGTTTTTTTTGTTTTCAGCAAAAGTTTTTCACCATGGGCAACATGATGCAAACACAGTTCATATTAATGCAGATATTCGGTGTGATGACGGGTACGGAAGAGACGTTTCTCGGAAAAATAAGGAATATATTGGCGAAATATCACAGGATAAATCAGCAAAACAGAAAATTCTTCAAGCAAAAAATAGACGCCATGAGGGGACAGTTGGACCAGATGGAAGAGGAGCTGGACCGGAGATTCGGTACTCATAATATGCAGAACGAGATTCTGGACGAGTGCCGTACCCACCAAAAAGGGTAAATACCATATTTTATAATACAATATTTTGACACGTCCATTATATTGGAATACATTTTTTCTGGAATTCTCAAATTATAATTTCTTATACACGCATATTTACAATTTTTCGATTAAAGTATCTGATAATTCCCGATTCACACATAGAAACATACTGTCCTATACTTACAAACGTTCTTCTAAATTTAAACATTTTAATCATTACTAATTCGTTCTATATATTTATATGCATCTTCTCACAAAATATTTCTATCTATTTACAGGTTCGATACTCTCCGAAAAAGACATGTAAGACGTTACCAGCATCTAGAATCAGGGAAGAGTTTAAGACGAAAACAAAGTTCTTCATCTTCCACAACAGTAAACCCCCCTCTGTCCCGAATGCCTACGTCTCCGTCACCTTTCGACCGTTCCAAACCTTCTACCTCTACTACTCACACTCTTGCTACAGGACCCGTGCCTCTCGAACCTGCAGCTCTTCCACAAATTCCACCTCCGAGTTCTGCTCTATTTTTCGCACGCCTGTCCTCCCCCCTGATACCGAATGCTGGTAACTCTACTACTTCACTATCTTCGGGTGGAAATAACCCCCAACCGGAGATAGTGGAGATACTTTCCGGAGAAGAAGAAGAAGAAGCTCAACAGGTATAAGTACCGAATCTCCGGTGAGTTTTCTGTTTTTTATATTCTATCGCTTCTAACTATGTATTCATAGCTCATTTTAAATATATATGTACACGTTTATTACTATTTTTAAATATCGATTTTTTTTTATTTTACCCTCAGTTTCGGAAATTATACCCTACTCCGGAATACAGAACAAAAACAATATGCTTTCTCACCGTTCACTCTTTGTCAATTTCTGAGGTGTCCGTCTCTTCTATGATATCTGGGTACCGCCGTGTCGGTGGGGTTCTACTTCCGGAAACCTGTTCCTCCACTTTGTATATGCTGGAAAGAAAAATGAATATTCTTTTTAGTCCACTTATTGTCGGATCGTTACCGTACTCCAGTAATTCCGCAGGATCCAAAACATGGCCGTTCACCCCCATTACCGTGCCCATCGACTCGTTTAACATTATACCGGTGTGGAACCATTTGAAGATCTCGTTCAACGTTGATACAGAGTCTCGGTAACTTTTTCGAAACATCTGCATTAACGTTGAAACGTCACAGTAATCAACTATCATGTAGGACTTGTGGCACCCTACTCGGTAGACACGTGGGATTTCCTCACTAACTAGCTCCTCCAAATTCTCATAGCGAACCATCTCGATGCCTGAAACAGAATGTCTCAAGTTCTCGCCGGCTCCCATCAGATATTTTGTGGCAACACATTGAGGAGGAACATGCAGATAATCTACATTTATATGCTCGGAATTTAACTCCGTCTCTGTTTCCTGGCATATACAGTTAGTTGAGGTAACCCCCGTAACTACAATGAACGGCCCTGCCTGGTACCCGTGTGCAGCTATATCATCTGCTACCTTCTCCGACCACACACAGTACGGTAAGTGGCTGTACACGGGAGCTCTTTCTGTAACAAAATGTGTCTCGCATAATCCGTGCGTACGATGTCGGGAATAGAACATACTGATCGCAAATCCATCATTGTCCAATTCCAAACATCTTTCACGCGATACATTCCTGCTGTAATATGTGACCAGAAGAGATTCTCGGAATCTTACAGGTGCATCAATAATCAGCAACTCACAATTCTTCCCACCAGATAATTTAGGTTTGACCGACGACTCCACTTTCCCTAGACCAGAAATCATAGCAGGGTATGCCAGACACGTTGTTTTACATGGAGAGTACTCCGTATAGCCATATAACGGGTTAGACACAACATTCTTCAAAATATTCTGTTTCCTCCTCCTTGAATGTTTACCGTCATCATCGATACGTTTTCCTCTACAGCGTTTTAGTTTCTCGTATACATGATGGGCGGCATTTTTTTCCTCCCAACTACGTCGAAATTCTGCTTCGCTAATACAACTACCCTCATACCATTTCTCTTCCGTACTCCCACCTGGACGTATCGATGATTCCGGTAAACTTTCAGGAGCAGGTACGTCACTACTACAATCCGAAACTGGTTCAGCTGGGGATAATTTTCCAATCACCCCACCGACAAACGTCAACACCCAGGACACCAAACCCATCATACTTACCTTCGAATAGCAGTTCTATCGCTTCCTCCGGTAACAACTATCTCCAATGATGTACACAGCTGAAGATGTCTGGTGAATAGTGAAATTCAAACACAACGGAACTTTTTATATACCTACCTACCCCTCCTCTTCCTCGCTGATAACTTCTCCCTGAAGTTCCTTGCGCATCCTCTTGCGCAGAGCGTCGAGTGCCCACGTACCTCGTCGATCCTCCTCCCCCGGTATCGCATACACATCCACCTCTTCGGAGAAACGTACTTTTTTCTTTTCTTTCCTTCCGTTCTCCATCCAGCAAACAAAACAGTATCACATTTTCTCTATCTTTGCATTTACAATCCCAACCGCACCGCTCTTATAACACATAGTCCACCCCTCCCCCCAATTAACACTCAAACCCACTATATCAAACACAACGCCCACCAAAACATGTTCAAGCCTGTCCTCTCTTATCTATCTCCTTATTCCTGCACAAACACCATCTATCTGAACTAACATCATAACAAACGCCCCTAAACCAATTAGACACATCCGCTCTTATAACACATATTTACCCCCCCCAATTAACAAACGCCCACGTCTTATCTCTTGTCTACTTCTTTTCCATTCCGCCGCCTACTAACGTATCCTGCACACAGTCATACCTTATCAACGTTCCCACAAACTTCTACACGCCCATTCCAAGAAACATCCGACATGTCCCAACACGTGTTCCACAATCTCTCCATATCGATTCAACATCCCAACACATTTCCTTTCCAACTCCTTTATCTTCTCAACAGTCCACTCTTATCAACTTCAACAGTCATTTACGCCACCCAACGGAAACCCATATCATCATTCCCAGAAAACCGTCACTTCCTCATTAACAACAGGAAACCCCAACCCATATCAACATTCCCAGAAAACCGTCACCTCATCATTAACAACAGGAAACCATCTTATCAAATTCCCCAACAGCCTTTTCCTCCTCCCCCCAATCAAAACACTCCTCACAAAATAAACACAACCCATTCAATGACGTCACACCAATCAAATCCTTCCTAACAAAATAAACCCCACCCATTTATGACGTCATCACTCAAAAACCCCACCCTTGCTTGCCCACACTGCTTGGTCATCAATTGATCTTTGATCGATCTTTTCCAATCAATTGATTTATCGACTTCAACGGGGGTGAATAACTACTATTGCAACCTCAAAATTCAAAGGCCCATATTTGTCCCCATATTTTTTTCATAATGGATCGAATTACGATTTTCATTTCTTAATTCAGAAACTTGGATATGACACACAAAAAATAGATATTCTTGCTCAAAATGAAGAACGATACATTTCTATAAGTAAGAAAGTTAAGATTTCGGGGACAAACGAAACCATAGAGATGAGGTTTCTTGACTCGTTCAGATTTCTCTCTGCAAGTTTGGACGCTCTAGCAAGTAAACTCTGGGACGAACAATTCAAAATTACGAAAGCTAGTTTTCCCAACATAGATATAAAACTGATTAGAAGTAAAGGGATTTATCCGTATGAATATGTAAACAATGAATCTAAATTTAAGGACGACACTCTCCCTCCTCAAAAAGAATTCTTCAGTCAACTGAGAAAAGCCGGAATTACAGACAAAAAAACGATCATGCACAACTGATGTGGGATAAACTAGAATGTAAAACATTCGGAGATTATCACAACGCATACTTGAATTTAGACGTAACAATACTTGCGGATGTTTTTCAAGCATTCAGGAAAACGTCAATGTCTATTTACAAGTTGGACCATGCACATTTCTTCAGCCTCCAGGGATTAGCGTGGTCTGCAATGTTGTTGCAAACAAAAATTAAGTTAGAATTATTAACAGATGTAGACATGTTACTTTTCATCGAGAGAGGGATTCGAGGTGGGATGGTACAATGTATACAGAGACATGCAGAAGCCAACAACATGCACATGGAAGAAAAATGTGATGCAAATAAACCATCGAATTACATTTTTTACATCGACGTTAATAATCTCTATGGATATGCTATGGTACAGAAACTTCCTTATGGAGGTTTAGAGTGGATAGAAACAACTTCTATAAATATTATTGATTTTGACGATTGTGAATTTGGTTTCTTTGCAGAAGTAGATATTGAGTTTCCAGACAATTTGCGTGATATTTTTTCCGATTTTCCACCGGCACCTGAACTTAAATGTTGACCTAATTCTAATCAACGCAAGCTTTTATTAACTTTGGATAAAAAAGAAAGATATGTTCTCCATTACAAAAGTCTACAGTTTTTGATTGCGATGGGTGTCAAGGTATTGGATATTAGAAGAGTCCTCAGGTTTAAACATTCCGAGTGGCTAAAACCATACATTGAAACAAACACAAAACATAGAACAGTTGCCACTTCCGTTTTAGACAAATATTTTTTCAAAATGTTGAATAATGCTGTATATGGCAAGGCAATAGAGAACGTAAGAAATCACGTGGACGTAAGATTGGTTTCAGATGAAAATAAATGCAGTAAGTGTGTGGCTGATTCTAGATTTAAATCACGAAAAATTTACAAAGATAATGTGTCACTTTTCAAGCTAGATATAAAAGTCATAAAATTCCGAAAACCAATTTATGTGGGAGCAACAGTTTTAGATTTATCGAAACTTCACATGTTTCAATTTCAGTACAATGTTATGTATGCATCCTTTCTACAACGATAGCATTTCATTACATTACATGTAAACCGACAGTTTTATTTATAGCATTAAAATATCCAATCTATATGAAGATGTAAAAAATCCGTCCTTGCTTGATTATTGCGATACTTCTTCCTACCCTCAACCGAACAGATTTGGAATTCCATCTATTAACAGAAGAATTGTAGGTAAATTAAAACACGAGTGTAACTCTGACATCATTCTCGAGTTTGCCGGTTTGCGTTCCAAAATGTATACATGTATACACTTAGAACTGAGAGCAGCATCACGAAGAAAGCTGAAGGTGTTGGTAAAAATACTGTACAAAACAAACTTTCATTTCAAGACTGTGTGAAGGAATTGAAGAAGCAGCTACGATTGGAAAAAAGAATCCAAAGTGTAGAATATGTGATTACAACAAACAAAGTTAGGAAAGTAGCATTAGATCCACATGATGTCAAAAGATGTATTTTGTCTTGTAGGATCCACACGTTGGCTTGGGGGCACTATCGTTTGGATAGTAGTAAGAAATGCATACAATGCACTTAAAAAAACTTTACGGCGGGCAATATTTCTATCAACACAAGCATATAAAATAACCATGCCTATGAACCTGTTTGGCTTCAGGAAGCAAGCTATGGAAGTGCCCGTCCAGCCTACGTCGTCGTGCTCCAACGAACTCTTGCCTTCCATGCTACCTAAACTTAACGGTCTGTTAATTATACACTTGAATAGCATTTTGACCCAGTACGACGAGGATGTGGGCAAAACCTTCCTCTTATTCAACAACAATATGAATTATTACCAGTTCACCATCTCCGCAAACTTAAGTTCATCCTGAATCCCGAGAACAAAGGGGAGGCCAAGGTTTCATCTGGCAAAAACATCAATCGCATCAAGCATGATAGGATGCATGCGACTACAACGTACGATGTATCTGCTGGCGACCGCCTGTACGTGGAGCTATTGGACGACTACGATAAACTCATCCCTCTTTTTGTGGAGATGCGAATCACTTACCCTAAAATAAATAACCACAGTGGTAACAATGCCGAACGATATTTTTGGCAACACGAAACGCGACGATCACAGCGAATATTTTCTCATTCTCGGCGTCAGGGTTAAGAAGTTGCGAAGCGACCTGCAGGCCCTGCAGTCCACGCTCAACTCCAGCCTCCAGTCAGAGATAGCTAGCCTACAGTCTCAGTGCCTGGACCCCGTACTCAAAATTGACGCTTAAATCGCTGCTGCAAAAGTACACCGACCTCACGTCAATAGACAACTTCGACAACCTGGCGCTGAGCATAGGCAAGCTGCAGAACAAATTTTTGAAGCTGTAGCAAGCGAAAACTTCTGACGTGGAACAGATGAAGCGACACTTGCAGGACCAAACGAACACCATCCAGACTGAACTGCAAAACATTATCCAGAGTATAAAAACTCAAGATGACTACGATCGCGTGAATGCTAGTGTTGCCAAATTGCACGAACAGTTTCAATCATTCGAAATTCCTACGTTGGAAAACATCAATTTGAGCTTCAAACAGACGCTTTGCATGCAGCCATCAACGAAGTCAAAACTAAACTCCAAACGCTAGAGGACTTCATCGACAATCTACCTACGTCCAACGAGCTGAATGCTATTGCCCGTAGCGTGGCCAACATCAAACTCCAACTTGAGACCTACGAGGATTTCGGGAAGCTGCCAGGTACCATAGCCCATATTGAGGATGCTCTTGCTGTCATCAAAAATGATCTGGCAAACGTACACGAAGCACTGTAATCCAAACTGCCTGGCATCAGGGATACTCTGGCAAGTGCCCAACAGCAGATCACCGAGTTGGAAAATCTAAACACCGAATCAGAGTTGTCGCATTTTCATCACTTGATCGACGACATACAGGCTAAGTTGGAAACTTTGCAACAATCCACCCCCACCCAGGACGACATAACACACTTAAAACAAAGCATACGCGCTGCTGCTGCTTCCCCAGAGTTGGATGCGATGAAAAAAGCTTTGGAGTCGCTCCAAAACACGGTGGCCACCCTGCCTACCTCGCAGAAACGGAAAAGCGTGAAGAGGGCTCTCAACCGATTACTCAAATCCTACGACATCAAAAACATCCAAACCGAAATTGAATTGCTTCGGGAGTCTGTTGCAACCTTATCCACCAACCAGAACATAAGCGAGCTACATGGCTTGCTTGCTGAAATTAGAACCCAGGTCCACGACTTCGCAACCCAGAGCTACAAGTTGACACTCGTGGAAAGTCTGCAGCAGATTATCACCAACGTGAAAGAACAAATTGGCAGCATCGAGGCGAGCCAGGAACCGGCCATAACCAATTTTTGTACCCAACTACATGAGTTAAACGAAAAATTCAAGAGACTAATTGTCGATGTGAAGATCAAGCCCGATTACGACACTGTTGTCCGTGCTATCGATGAGCATCTGGAATCAATAAACGGTAGATTGGAAGATGTCGAGAGCGAGGTTCGAACCAATATAAATACCCTGAATACCAGCATCGACAATCTCAAGTCCACTGTTGTCATCGAACTGTACTGCATTCCAAACAGAAATTTTTCCTCGCTCTTCCATCCGTTTGCGAAACACTACATGCTGACTCCTGCCAAAGCCTATCACCAGTTTTTCATCGCTGATACACTTCAGTTCGTCAAGGTTTCATACTGGTCTTTGCCTCACGCAACCCACTATCCAACCATGACCGTGACGAACATCGGTGACGAGCCAAAAATAAAAGGAGTGGAGTTGGTCAATTTCACCCACCCCGAAACTCGCGAGACTGTCCATGCCGAAGATGCCACTCAAATTATCGACATACAACCTTGGTGACAATGAAGTTCGACCAGAAGGGAATACGTGATTAAATGCACAGAGGCATAGGCGGTGGAATGGGTGCCCCGCAGAAGTGACGCATGTGTGTAAGAGGAGGCGTGTGAGCAGGCAAGAATCGTGATCCCAGCATGTTGCACCCAAAGTCACGTAAAGAACGAAAACGGAGAACAATACACGTGACATTGAACTGCGAACAGGCACCAGACCCATACGGAAAAAAATCCAGATAGTGGCGCATTCGACGGAAGCATGACGTCACGGACACGATAAGGGAGTCCGCCGTATATAAGCGCATGCTGAGCACCGAGGAACCGCAGTGCATCATCACCATGGCCAGGGGCAAACCTATTGACAACACCTTGCGGAGAAGAGTTGTGGGGTTGGACTCAGTGAACGGGAAATAGGGCGCCAACTGAACTTTCCCAGGTCAACCGTCCACTGCATCATCAAACACCACCAAAATACGGGTACTACAGAGCCAGGTAAGGCCCCCGGTCGAAAACGCCTGCTGAGCGTGCGTGACCTACGGATATTTAGGGGCTATATCCAGACCAACAATCATGTTTATGTGGCCGAATTACGACTGTGGACTCGAGAAAGCTTTCACATTGAAGTGTCAACCAGAACCATTCGCCGTTACCTACAGCGATGCGGTTACCGAGTGTACAAGGCGAAATGTAAACCCTTCCTTTCCATGTTAAACAAAGGCAGTCGACTACGGTGGGCACGAATGTACCGGGGATGGACATTTCGGCATTGGAACAGGGTTTTGTGGACGGACGAATCCATTTTCAATGTTGTGTACGGGAAAATACGGAAAACAGTCATTTGTCGGAAGGAGGAACAGAATGAAGCAAAATGTTATGCACGTCGAGTACAGAAACCTGCGTCAGTGATGGTATGGGGATGCATGACGGCATCTGGGGTTGGCCCACTACACGTCTGTGAGGGCATTGTGAATGCACACGCCTATACAAGCATACTGGAGCGGGATCTTCCCACAGTGCGAAGGCACCTGTTCCACAGGCGGCGTCTCATCTTTCAACACGACAATGCCAGGCCTCATTCAGCGCGGCTGACAAGAAAATGGTTGACTCCCCATCACGTGCGAACTCTGCCATGGCCACCATCGAGTCCCGACCTCTCGCCCATTGAGAATGTGTGGCGTGTTTTTAAGCGACATGTGCAACAGAGGGGACCCACGACAGTGGCTGCTCTTATCGCCTGCCTGCAGGATGAATGGCACCGCATCGATGTGGAATACCTTGAACTACTCGTCCGCAGCATGCCCCGACGCATTGCCACAGTTATTCGCCGACGGGGCGGCGTCACACCATGGTAAACAGGATCCCCTCTAACAGTGGTCGAACTTCAATGTCACGTGTAGATGGACGAAAATGTTTTATTTCGTGTGGACACCATATATTGCTGCGTTGCAGCGGAAATTTATGTTTTCCTTTGTTCCATGTCACCTGCTGAATAAAATATGTTCAGCATATGCATGTGTTCTCCTTCTTTCACAACGCACTCCTATATTTGTGACTGGTCGAACTTCATTGTCACTAAGGTTGTAGAAATAGGTGACAAACTGTACATAGAAAACCTGGCATCGTCTGCGGCCAGAAATCCAATCCAAGCTATATTCTTATTTTCGCGCAATGTCTAGGCAGGTTATTGTGAACGAGCTGCACAAACCTGCACGGCGAAACTACAAACGACTGCCGGTAGTGACCAAAGGCATAGACGACCTGTGGCAAGCTGACCTTGTGGAAATGAGCAGTGGCAACTTAAAAAATTTACATAAAATCAACAAGGAAAACAAGTATCTTCTCACCGTTATAGACACATTTTCAAAATTTGCGTGTGCTTTACCCCTCAAGGCAAAAAGAGGAACCTGTGTAGTGAAAGCATTCAAAACTATATTCGATGAAAGTGGCAGGCGATCTTGATTTCTTCAAACATACAACGGAAAATAATTCTACAACTCTGTCTTTCGGCAATTTATTCAAAAACAAAATATTCAACATTACTATACCTTTAGTCACATCAAAGCCAGAGTAGTGAAACGTTTCAACCAAACTCTCAAAACACGCATGTGGAAACAATACACGCTTCAGGGGAATTACAAGTTGCTCGACATGCTTCCAAAACTTGTTAACAGCTATAATCACAGTTTGCGTCGCACGATAAACATGAAACCAGCTGACGTCAACAAATCTGACTAGCAGAGTTTAATTTCTACGGTTTATTGCCCAAAGTACAAATTTACAAGCAAGGAACCGAAATACAAAATTGGAGATCAGTTGAGAATCAGTCAAATTAAGCGTGCGTTTGAAAAAGGGTTCACTAAAAATTGGAGTACGGAACTTTCCACCGTAGTTCGAGTCTTACCCGGAAACCGTCACACGTATATAATAAAAGATAATCGCGACGAAATTCTGAAAGAAAGATTTTACGAAGAGGAACTTTCTAAAACAAAATACCCCGACACGTATTTTATTGAAAAAGTATTACGTAGAAAAGGTGACAAACTGTTGGTGAAATAGCTGGGACTCGAGGAAAAATGTTGGATAGACGCAAACGAGGTGATTGTGTAACAGATGCTTGGGATGTGGTACGGCGACTGCCAGATTTTACATCGGAACGTCAGGTTAGGAAAAATGGCGAGCTTCTACCCGATAACATTCGCTGCCTCATTGTTGGACCTTCTGGATGTGGAAAAACAACGTTACGTATTGATAACTTTCTTCTTACACCCAACTGGTTAAACTGGAAGAACAGGCACCTGTACGTTTTCTCCAAAAGTTTGGAGCAAGCAAAGTATCGACAGATGTCGAAACTGTAATAGGGACTAGGCATAGCTATATTTGCTTCTGAAGTGAAACCACTAGACTGCTGTTTCAAAAATTCGGTGGTAGTTTTTGACGATGTGATCCTGGAGAACCAGAACGAAATTCGCAATTTTTTTACTCAGGGTCGGCACAGAGGCATGGACTGCTTCAACCTTGCTCAGAATTTTTTAAAAATCCCCAAGCAGGTACTCCAAGACAATGCTAATTTCATTTGTTTGTTTCGTCAAGACTACACCAATTTAAAACAGGTGGGGACATAAACTACAATCAGTTTTCCAAATTTTGCTCTTCATGCTGGAACAAAGATGATTTCGGATTTGTCACAATAGACATGACGAGGAAACCCAATGACGGAAAATACAGAAACAAAAGTAATAATTTTCTAAACGTCGCAACGTTACAAGAAACGTCTTGACCTATTATAAATAACTACATACAAAAAAAAAAGAAACGCAAACTTGCAGACTACAACCTTAATCTGCGTAGCTACGTGGCAAAACGGTTTAAGGGTTGGAGATCCGAGAATCGTCCAATTTACGAAGAGCAAAAGCGTCAGGGCCAACCTATAATCGATGCCATCAGTGGACTTGGTAAAGAAATCAAAGATGTCACCGAGCAAAACAAAGAGTTAATCAACGAGCTTGTGCCACTCACTCCTCGAAATTATACCATACCTACACCGATATCCAGCATTCACACTACTCCCTTCGAACTTGCTCCGGCTCCGAAACGTCAGGCTCTAGGCAGTACCTCTGCGGACAAGCTAGTCGAGCTGGGTCCGTTGGCGAAGGATTACTTAAGCACCGGGAAATTCGAAAAAGACGAGTTATTCGGATTATACCCGACCATGGAACATAACGAGGGTGTAGTTTGGAAAATTGGAAAATCGAAAGTCACGTTCGAGGATGACGATGTAAAAGTTAATTTGGGCGAGAAGAACAGCTGGACTAGGTATCCCGGCACTGTGGGACTGTGCGAACTTATCACTAAGAAGCAACCTAAAGATTATACAGACGAGGATTACCAAAGTTACACAGAAATTTTGATCATGACGGACGCCCTGTACCAAAACAACGATGCAACACAGAATCGCATGAAATCTAGCAGTGGAGAAAAGTACAGGAACCTCATCAAGCCAATATTAACCCAGCTCAAGACTGGCAGCGGTGTCAAACTCCACAATACCATACCTAAAGTGTTTGTTTGGGTAGACGACGTAAGCAAGCTTGTAGATAGATTGCTGGTTATCGCAGGCGAAGGAAATGCAGGCAACCGCAACTTCCACAACGAGAAGGTGGGCATCATGGACATGGTTAGCACCAAGCTTAGCAACTTCATTGTCAGCGACAACAAAGATATAGGTTATCTTATCAACATCATCAACACCCTGCCTCCCAAATTCTGGAATCTAGCCGAGGGTCGAGGTCTCTTGAACGATATTATCAACAAGCTACCCTTCGAGATGCACCTGCCAGGTTACCAGTACTGCGGCCCCGGTACCAAACTCGAACAGCGACTGGAGAGAGGAGACAAGGGTGTGAATCCCCTGGACGCTGCATGCAAGGCCCACGACATTGCTTACAACATACACACAGATCTCGACGCACGTCACGATGCCGACAGGAAGTTGTAGAATTCAGCTTTTGGGAGACTCGTTAGCAGAGACGCCTCGCTAGGTGAACGGGTTGCTGCATTGGGTACGACCATCGCCATGAACACAAAACAAAAATTAGGATGGGGGCTGTAACTTAATAACCCTTGTGAAAAAAAGCAACATGTATAACCAACCTATCGTCACTTCATTGCATTAGGGGACAAAGCCTTACCATTTCACGATATATAAATAACATACAATCACCATGAAGTCCAAAGGTGTCGTTTACGCAAACCTCAAGTCTCTCGGAGCTCTTGATGGAATGCTCACCAAAAAGCAGAGTGAGAAGAAACATTCCTGCTTGTCAAAAGGTCATGGAATGAAATTGCTGCTTAGCATTCCTCAGTTGAGGAGGTTACAAGGTTCGCGAAAGCAGCAGAAGTCTGGGGGTTTCATATTCAGCATCCCGGCTATCTTCATAGCTTTGGGTTCTGAAGGCAGCTTGGCAGGAAGCAGTGCCGGCATTGCCAAGACCGTCATCGATGAAAAAAAGAACAAGGCCGAGTTATAAGAGCAGAAACGCCACAATCTGGCTTTGGAGAAGAAGGGGAAAGGTGTGACCAAAAAACGATCGATCGATGGAGTCAAGCATTTCAGGGGTGTTTTCATGTCTTATTCTCTACCCTCTGTCTTGAAGAAAAAAGAGTGTGGTGTAGTTAACCTGGACAGTTACGAAAATCCAGGTACCCATTGGATATACTACCTCAAAGCCAACAACATCAAAGCATTTGTTTTCGATTCATTCGGAGGCACGCCAGCTGCTGGGTTGGTAAAATATCTCAGTGTTGTCAACCTCTACTACAATGACGAACGCATTCAAGGTTTCAGCGATGCAAACTGGGTCAATCTCTGCGTTTCCATGCTTGTCTTCCTCTCGCAATTAAATAACCCAACAATCGAGGATTTCCAGAAAGCATTGTGGCTCCTGAAGCACTATGGGAGAATTCCATCTCACAAGCGAGACTTCGCTTCTGAAACTCGCATTGCATGACGATAGCATCTATTCTCAATCTATTGCTCTTCGTGCATTCTACAGCATGTACCTGATACCTAATGTGATGGTACACCACAATACCATCAAAATTGGCAGCGAGAAAATCAGCTTCACCCCTGGCCAGTACAACCTGTCTACCTTGCAGTCTCAATTGCCAAGAAGTGTCCTGCTGTCGCGAAATTCTGTAACTCATAGGGTGGAACTGGTGTCTGCCATGGAAACCGTAGACCTGGGTACCGTCGGAGAGCTTTTGGGATCCGGGAGCAACACAAAACTCGAACCCGGCATGAAGCAGATCGGTGCCAAGATTCCTAAATTTCTAGCCATCGAGACTCTGAACATACATTGCAATGTGGCAGAAGGTATGATCACCAAATTCTCGGACGGCATCCCAGGGAGTCACAAGCAGACAGGTATTATCGCTACGTTCCAACCAAACTCTGAGTTCATGGAGCCAATTATCTACACACCCTCCCCACCGATATATTTTCCTGTATCTCGTAATCGCATAGACAACATAGAATTGGATTGGCAATTACCAACGAGAAGGGGGAGGTGGTTGATTTTGCAGAAGCCACGACCACTGCCGTCGTGGAGATTAACATATAATAAATAACCATCATGGAGCAAATCGAAAATTACGAGTTGCAGTCCTTCCCTCCCAAACGTCTCACGTTTGCTAACCTAAACGAAGCGAATCGAGAGATAGAATACGACGTGGACGTCGGGGATGGATTCATTCACCCTAACAGAGCTGATTTGTATATCAAGTTTGATGTTGTGAAGAGAGACAACGGCGAAGCATTCCTTGCCAACGCAAATTTAAGACTTGTGGATAATTTTGTGCCGTACCTATTCTCACAGGTGGAAGTTAGAAAGCATGGCACCGTAATAGATAGGGTTGACTACTCCGGGATCACCTCTACAGCTGTGGGAACACTGAAACTCTCCAAGACCGATGCAGCATACTACCAGGCAGGGGGATTTGAAGCAGGTACAAAAATCAAAACTCAAAGTCACACAGTACTGTTTCCCATGCGCCTGCTTCCTGGCTTCTTCTCCGACTACACAGAGATTATTTGGAAGGGTGATTTGCGCGTCACTTTTCGCAGAAGCGCCAACGACAACAATGCGCTGATGCGTTACAGCACCTTGAGTGCAGACGGTTCAGCACTTCCCAACACACTACCCGATCCTGCCAATTGCATCATCCAGTCCTTGGAGCTGCGCATGCCCGTAGTGGAATACGAAACTAACTACGCTCTCAAGTACAAAGCAGACATTTTGAAGAATCCCCAAGTACCCATCCAATTTTACGGTTACGAGTGCGTGCAGAAACCTGCTTTCGGCAACCATTTTGAATTTGACGTGACCACACAGTTTAACAGTATCCGGTACGATATGCTAGAGTTTGTGGTCGTGCTCTTCCAGACAGGGGAGGACAACAACGAAGAAAATATTCGAGCCAGTTCGACAACTGCAAGTTCAAGAACATCTACCTCAAAAATGGCAGGAACGAGATATTCCCGCGTGAGAACTACAACCTGAACATTGTAAACAACGACTACCTGAAACTGTACGAGGCATACACAGCTTACAAGAGAGTGACCTCCGGCAATGTGGATGTGTACTACAACCCCAATGAGCTCATAGCTCGCAGACCCATGTTCGTCATTAACACATAAAAGAGAAAGCAAGTGGTTGTTAACGATCGTACCAACATCAAAATCGTGAGATCCATGACGCCTTGCCTGCCGATTCTCTAATCAGCGTCATTCTTATTGCAGAGAAAAATTTTGTGTATGATGTCAAGAATGAAAGGGTGACTGAACAGTTTTAGATACAAGAAAAAAAATGGATAATTCTATAAAAATTACACTAACCTTAGAAACATTCTTCACACATAAAAAAATCACTATACAATAGAAATTTATGACAATACTGAGTAGTGCCAACTTCTATTTGTAGGTTAGCTTCGCCTGTGAAATATCATATTGTGAAATTTTTGTGGTGTAAGTTGGCAACACTGCGAACCCCTCCCACGAGTTTTACTCTAATCTGTCAAATGAGTTGATTATGGTGGGGGCATTGAACCAAGGCCACGACATACATCGTGAAAGGGGGGCTCACACATCGTAGCCGTTTACGCTGAGTGCCCGTAGGCGTTTACGTTGAGGGCCCACCACCTACTAAAATAAGATTGAGCAAACAATAGGGCTAGAACATCGTCAAATAGTATAAAATCAACAAAAAAACCATCAAAATCAGTAGTATAAAAACACATTGGATGAGGACACTTATAGCGTAGAAAAGAAGAGGTTATTTGATTGAACAATCCGATTTGCCTACACTTAAAACAATGCCAAGAGGGGCTTATACCCCAATTCTTCAAGTGTGATATGCTCTTAATTTTAAGAATTCTGAATTCTAGTGTAGAAAAGATGAGCCTCAACAGCCTGATTTGCCTACACTTAAAACAATGCCAAGTTCCCATAAGATCTTATTGTTTACAGTGTGTTTTTCTGTCAAAATCCCAGGAATCTTGAATTCTAGTGTAGAAATGGTGAGCCCCCCCTCAGATTGATTCTGCCATGTGTACAAAGGCTGAATCTCTCAGTTTGTTGTCTATAAGCTTGTCAAAAATATGCCCCTCTTGATATTGTTTTGGCTACACTTGAAATTAAGCGAACAATACTTATATTCTCATGCAAGCAAAACTTCCCGATCAATACAATAGGACAAGAGCAGGCATACATAATTAATTGCTTGCATGTTTTTTCTAATCTTTGATCAGTCCCATGTCCCGGCCAGCAATAAATCATGCACGCCTGGGAGATTATATCTGCTTGCATGCAAGACATATAATCTATACTGTGCTCTTTCATCTTTCAGAGAAAATTGCCATGCAAGCAGATATAATCTCCAATTTACTGGAAGAGCAGAGAACTTCACTCTTGCATGCCCGAGCCAATTCATTTTGCCTTCTTCTGTTAATATATACCCGAGAGAGACTTACAAGAATATTTATTGCACATTTTCAAAGTCCCACTTTGAATTGTATTTGATCTTCCCTGCCACGAGCAGAAGTGCTGTATTTGAGCTTTTATGCCACGAGCAGAAGTGCTGTATTTGAGCTTCCCTGCCACGAGCAGAAGTGCTGTATTTGAGCTTTCCTGCCACGGGCAGAAGTGCTGTATTTGAGCTTCCCTGCCACGAGCAGAAGTGCTGTTAAATTTAGGTAAGTAATATATATAAAAGCTTCCCTGCAATAGGCAGAAGTGCTGTATGAGCTTCCCTGCAATGCAGAAGTGCTGTAAGAGCTTCCCTGCAATAGGCAGAAGTGCTGTGTACATAGTTCCATGGCTTATATGTTTTAAAATTAAGAGGCCCCTCAGGATTCAAACCTGGTAGAGTGTGTGTGGGGCCTCCCTGACTGCAAAATGTTGGTATTATTGCCTTGTAATTAAGAGGCTTCTGTGTTTGAGTCGGCCCTCTAGAATTGCTCTGTGACTCTCTCATTTCTTACATCATAAACATATGATTTTTCACCTATAAGAATAACACTACATATAGTGTCATCAGGTAATGCCTCATGGAATTCACAGATAATTTTAATGTTTGTCCTGTCATTAACCACAACTTGTTTTCTTTTTGAAGTGTTGATTACAAACATGGGTCTCTGTGCTTTGAATTCATCTGGTGTGTAATACATGTCAGTATTGCCAGTAGTGACCCTTTTGTATGATGTAAATGCTTCATATAATTTAAGGAAATCATCCTTGGACATGTCTAAATTATAATTTTCTCTAGGAAATACCTCATTTCTGCCATTTTTAAGATTCTTGATGTTGCAGTTATCAAATTTACTTGAATTGTTTTCCTGATTATTGTGTCTTCCAGTCTGAAACAGTACCACCACAAAATCCGGCATGTCATATTGTATACTGGAGAATGAATTTGTAGCATCAAACTCATAATAGGTACCAGCGGCAGGTTTTTGTACACATTGATATGTATAAAATTGTAAAGGAATCTGTAGATTTTTTATTATATCTGCTTTGTATTTAAGAGCATAACTGGCTTCATATTCAACAACCGGGATTCTTAGCTCCATAATCTGAATAATGCATTTGCCTTCATCAGGTAGGGTATTAGGCATAGCTTCCCCTGTAGAGTTTAATGTACTGTACCTCATAAAAGCATTATTATCATTGGCAGCTCTTCTAAATGTGATTCTTAAACCACCCTTCCACATAATATCTTTGTAATCTGAGAAGAATCCTGGCAACAGGCGCATAGGAAACAGCACTGTGTGGCTCTTGGATAATATTTTATCACCAGCCTCAAATCCACCTATTTTGTAGTAAGAAGCCTCGGTTTTGGATAATTTTAGTGTGGCCAAAGCTGTGGAGGTAATGCCGGGATAATCCACTCTTTTTATAACAACACCATGTTCTCTGATCTCAATTTCAGAGAACAGATGCGGCACAAAATTGTCTACCAATCTTATATTTGAATTTGCCGGATAATCTGTACCATCGAGCTTTACAACATCAAATTTATTGTATAGATCTGCTCTGTGGGGGTGTATAAAGCCATCCCCTACATCAAGATCAACCTCAGTCTCTGTGTTGGGTTGATTTAAATTTGCAAATGTCCTCCTGTTTGGGGGGAATGATTGTAGCTCATAACTCTCAATATTTTCCATTTTTTTTGTATGTATTTTTATTTAAATATTAATCTCTATGATTGCAGTTGTTGTGGCTCCAGCAAAATCAACTAATTCTTCTTTTTCATTAGTGACCATCAACTCAATGTTATCTATTCTATTATGGCACACAGGAAAATATAATGTTGGGGATGGAGTGTAGATGATTGGCTCCATAAAATCAGAATTAGGTTTAAATGTTGCAATGATGCCAGTTTGTTTGTGAGTGCCTATGCCATTTGATTTGGTGATCATACCCTCAGCCACATTACAGTGAATATTCAGAGTCTCTATGGCTAAGAATTTAGGTATATTAATAGCAGTGTGTTTGATGGCCGGTTCAAGTTTTGTGTTGTTCTCAAAGCCTAACAGCTCTCCTAGAGTACCCAGATCCACTGTTTCTGTAGCAGATACAATCTCTACTCTGTGAGTGACAGAATTTTGAGTTAATACTATACCTCTGGGTAATTGAGCATTTAGAGTGGACAGATTATATTGCCCTGGAGTGATGACAATTTTTTGATCCCCTACTGCAATTTTGTTGTTGTGGTGTGTAATATTAGGGATCAAGTACATGCCATAAAATGCTCTGAGAGCTATTGTTTTGGGATACACTATATCATCATGTAATTTGAGTTTCAATATTGAATTTTGGCTGTTGAGATGGAATACCCCCATGATGTTTTAAATACCACAAGGCCTTTTGAAAGTTTTCAATTGATGGTTTATTTATTTGAGACATATATCTAAGAACAGATAAACACAAATGTCCACAATTAACATCTTTGAAGTTTTGAACACGGGCATTATTGTAATAAAGATTAGTTGATTTTAGATATTTTACTAAATTTTCAGGTAGAACACCTCCAAATGAATCAAACACAAATGCCTCATTTTTTAAATATTTAAGATAACAAATCCAGTGAGTGCCCTGATTTTTGTACTTATCCAAATTAACAATGCCACACTCTTTGTTGAGTGGTTGCTCTGGCAAAGAATCAGACATGTACACACCTTTAAAATTTTTGATGCCCAGTGGCTTGATTAAAGCTTCAATATCTTGGTTTGTAAGCGGTTCTTGTTTTTTTTTTAACTTATTCATGGCTCTCTTAACACCTTTCCCTTGTTTCTCAATGGCCAGGTTATGGTGAGTAGTACAATAAACCCAGTTGAGAAACCGAAAATGAGGCTCGGTGAGGCTCGCAGTGTTGCCAACTCCTCACTCGAAAAAATCACCAAGGTTTTTTTTGGTCTAACCTAACCTAAAGCAAGGAACTGGCAATCTTGCTTGAGAGTTCTGCAACCGAAAGTGGGGCTCGGTGGGACTCGCAGTGTTGCCAACATCTTACTCGAAAAAAATCACCAAGGTTTTTTTTGGTCTAACCTAACCTAAAGCAAGGAGCTGGCAACCTTGCTTGAGGCTTGCCTTACAGTGCTTAAAGCAATTTTTAGTAACCTACTGGTATTTTTGCCATAGCTTTTTACAAAAATGAGAGAGGAGAGAGAGAGAGGGAAGAGTTAAACAACCGACAGTGTTGCCAACATTTTACTCGAAAAAAATCACCAAGGTTTTTTTTGGTCTAACCTAACCAAAAGCAAGGAGCTGGCAACCTTGCCTGAGGCTTGTCTTACAGTGCATAAAGCAAGGTTGCCAACCTACTGGTACTTTTGCCATAACTTTTTACAAAAAAGAGAGAGGAGAGAGAGAGGGGGAAGAGTTAAACAACCGACAGCCTACCTACAGCTTTTCTTTCTGGTCTAACCTAACCTAAAGCAAGGAGCTGGCAACCTTGCTTGAGGCTTGCCTTACAGTGCATAAAGCAAGGTTGCCAACCTACTGGTAATTTTGCCATGGCCTTTTACAAAAAAGAGAGGAGAAAAAGGGAGAGGAGGAAGAGTTAAACAACCGACAGCCTACCTACAGCCTTTTTTTTTCTTTTTACTTAGCAAAAGCTACTATTTTTTTTTGAGGCTTAGCCAATTTATATACTGGCGTAACATACACACACTAAACAAGGAGAGCCGGCACTGCCGTAAAAGAGAGAGAGATGGGTGGATGGCAACACAGTATGCCACAGTATGCCAACCCACTTACAACTAAAAAAATAGAGATGTCAACGTTGCTGTAAGATGAAGAGAGAGAGAGATTTATGGCTGGCAACAGTGGTGAGCGAATGCGCCATATCGTAATTTTCCAACTCCGTATGTCGTGATTTTTGTAAACTTCTCTCTCTCGGGGACGATGTGCCACACACACACACACACACACGCGCGCGCGCGCGTATGTATTGTGACGCAAGCAAACAAACAAAATAATAATTGTTGTTTTTTAGGATACCTGGCCCCTATAACCTCGCCAGGGTGCGTGGTGCCCAACCAAAAAAGTAAAAGTTTTCTAACGGCTGCGGTTCTAGATAACCACACCTCTGTAGAGTTTCACGTGTTTTTTTTTTCAAACTTCCATGAAACTCTACAGAGGACCTCCGTAATGCATGCAACGTGTACTAACGACTCTAGTGTTATTTTGATGTTGTGATATTTTTGGATATAGAGTTTTATTTTGAGATATAGATAAAAATAATTATGTTTATTATAATATTTTCTTGATGAAGATGGAGAATGTATGTGCGTGTGTTACAAAAAAAGTTGCATGCTTTTTTTTCTAGTGTGTGTATGTGTTTTTGATGTTTCGGCAGCATCTGAAACGATAAAAAAGAAAGAATTTTATTGTTAATTTTCACGTGTAAAAACAACAACAAATTTTGTGCAAATTCTGATTGTCTCGTGCTATAGTAATGAAAAAAAATATATTGTAACTGATAACTGATGAAATTGATATTTGTAACTGATCTGAACTAGTAAAATTTGTATTGTGCTATTGTAACTGATTGTGCTATTGTAACTGATTGTGCTAGTACAAAAAATTTCTTATTGTGCAAGAAAAGATGTAAAAAAGCCTGTTAAAACTGCTCTGTGACCCTCTCGCTCTTCACGTCGTGGACGAACGACTTCTCTGCGACCAGGATGACGCTGCACACGGTGTCCTCGGGCAAGGCATCGTGGAACTCGCAGACGACCTTGATGTTGGTTCGATCGTTGACCACAATCTTCTTCCTCTTAGATGTATTGATGACGAACATCGGCCTGCGGAATTTGAATTCGCTGGGCGTGTAGTACATGTCCACGCTTCCCTCGGTCACGCGTTTGTAAGAGGTGTAAGCTTCGTAAAGTTTGAGGTAATCGTCTTTGGTCATGTCGAGGTTGTAATTCTCGCGCGGGAACACTTCGTTGCGTCCATTTTTGAGATAAACGTTCTTGATCTTGCAGTCGTCGAACTTGCTGGAATCTTTTTCCTGATTCTTATCGCGCCCGGTCTGAAAGAGCACCACGACGAAATCTGGCATATCGAACTGTATGTTGTTGAACTGCGTCGTCACGTCGAATTCCATGTGACTTCCCGTCGCCATCTTCTGCACGCACTGGTAACCGTGAAAGTGAATCGGCTCCTGCGGACTTTTCAAGATCTCCACTTTGTACTTGAGGGCGTAGTTCGTTTCGTATTCCACGATCGGCATTCTCAATTCCATGCTCCGGATGACGCATTTCGCCGCTTCGGGTAAAGTGTTGGCTATCGGCGTGCCGTCGGCGTTCAAGTTGGTGTATCGCATCAGTGCGTCGTTGTCGTTGGCCGCTCTTCGAAACGTGACCCTCAGTCCTCCCTTCCACATGATCTCCTTGTAGTCGGAGAAGAAACCGGGCAGCAGACGCATGGGAAAGAGCACCGTGTGACTTGTCGTCGATATTTTGGTTCCCGCTTCGAACCCCCCGGCCTGATAGTATGCCGCGTCTGTTTTGGATAATTTCAATGTTCCCACTGCCGTCGACGTGATGCCTGGATAATCGATTCTGTCTATGACGGTACCGTGTTTCCTCACCTCCACCTGCGAGAACAGGTGAGGCACGAAGTTGTCCACGAGTTTCAAATTGGCATTGGGTGGAAAGGCTTCTCCGCTTTCTTTCTTCACCACGTCGAATTGAAGGTAGAGGTCCGCTCTGTGAGGATGAACGAACCCATCGCCTACGTCCACGTCGTATTCGATCTCCCTGTTCGCTTCGTTGAGATTGGCGAACGTGCGACGGTTGGGAGGGAAAGATTGCAATTCGTAACTTTCGATTTGCTCCATTTTCACTATGCGTGTAATTTATTATACGTTGATCTCCACGATGGCCGTCGTCGTTGCACCTGCGAAATCCACCACCTCTCCTTTCTCGTTCGTCACCACCAACTCTATGTCGTCTATGCGGTTGCGACATACTGGAAAATAGATCGGCGAACAGGTTGTGTAGATGATCGGTTCCATGAACTCGGAACTTGGTTTGAATGTGGCTATGATTCCCGTCTGCTTGTGACTTCCTAACAATCCGTCCGAAGATTTCGTGATCATGCCTTCCGCCACGTTACAGTGTACGTTCAGAGTCTCTATGGCCAAGAATTTAGGAATGTTGGTTGCTACGTGCTTGATGCCAGCTTCGAGTTTGGTGTCGTTCTCGAAACCTAAAAGTTCTCCCATGGTACCCAGGTCCACGGTCTCCGTCGCGGATAGGATTTCCACTCTGTGCGTGACCGAATTTTGAGAAAGGTATGTGCCTTTGGGTAATTGAGCTTGCAAAGTGGAAAGATTGTATTGTCCTGGCGTGACGACGATGTGTTCGCTTCCGACGCTAATTTTGTTGTTGTGCTGCGTGACGTTAGGTATGAGGTACATGCTGTAGAATGCACGCAGAGCCACGGATTTAGGATAGACGATGTCGTCGTGCAGCGTGAGTTTCAAGATCGAAGATTCGCTCGTGAGATGGAACACGCCCATCCTAGTGATGCTGTTTGAGGTTCCACAGTGCTTTCTGGAAATCTTCGATCGTAGGGTTATTTATTTTAGAGAGAAACGCGAGCACGGAGAGGCAGAGATGACCGCAGTTCACGTCTCCGAAATCTTGAATGCGTTCGTCGTTGTAGTATATAGAGGTTTTGTTCGTTTTCAGATAATGGACTAAATTTGTAGGTGGAACACCTCCGAAAGAATCAAAAACGAATGCTTTGTTATTGTCGTTTTTGTGGTAACATATCCAATGCGTGCCTGGATTTTCTTGACTGTCCAAGTTGACTACTCCACATTCTCTTCTTTTGACGGTTGAAGGTAACGAGTCGGACATGAAAACTCCTCTGAAGTGCTTGATTCGTAACGGTTCGATCAGAGATTCAATGTCTCGGTTGGTGAGTGCTGCTGTTTCTTTTTTTTAAACTTTTTCATCACGCCCTTTCCTCCTTTCTTCTCCATGGCCAGGTTGTGACGTTTCTGTTCTTCCAACTCGGCCTTGTTCTTCTTCGAGTCGATGACGGTTTTCGCGATGGCGGCACTTCCGCCGGCCAAACTTCCAACGGCCCCCAATGCTGCCAGGATGGCCGGGATGCTGAATATGAAACCTCCGATCTTTTGCTGTTTCCGCGAACGCTGCAATCTTTTCAATTGAGGTGTGCTGAGCAGCAATTTCATTCCGTGTCCTTTCGACAAGCAAGAACGTTTCTTCTCGCGTTGTTTCTTGGTGAGTAACCCATCGAGGGCACCTAGATTTTTTAGATTCGATTATGGTATCTGGTACACGACACCCTTGGGCTTCATGTTGATGCTCTATGTGTTATTTTTTCACGGTATGTTATTTATATATAAATGTTCTGAGATTTTTTTTAATGGATGTTATTTTATATATACTCCGCGTAGCCCCGTTACACAAATTCTATTACATGCTTTGTTTTCTTACCAAGAAGTTCTTTTGTCCTCTTGTACACGATTCGAGTTTTGTTCTCGATTAAGATAGCTAGCTTCTCGTCGGATAACATGATAGCGTATCGATCTGGTAAAAATAGACTGTATTGTCCGTTGAGCAACAGGCACACCTTGGGAAAATACTGGGTAGAAACGATTGAACCGGAAGTTATCGTGTAAGGTTTGTCGACTTCCAATTCCTGAATTTTTACATACTCGACTGACAAATTTAGCATTTGTTTTAATGCTTGGAGGTCACTTATTTTTTCAGTTGTCATATCGAAGAAGAGAAATTTTCAGTGTGTGTGTTAGTGAAATTTAATTTTTTTTCACGATGTGTGTTATTTATATATACCGAAGACTATTTTTTTTTCACGATGTGTGTTATTTATATATATTTTTTTTTACGATTTGTATCGAAGATTTTTTTAACACAGGAAGAAAGTTCGTGCTTCCGAAAACGCGATGATGTGCGTGATGATTTCTTCAGTTTCCTGTTTGGACTTACGCCAATCATCGGTGTCCCGTCTTCTCCCCTGCCTCGCCTCGTGCAGTTCGTCCAACCTCTCGTTCAATTTCTCCCCCGCGGCCGACAGAAGAGTGTCGAGATCACCGCACCTCATTCCACTGATCTCCCGAAGACGGTCCTTGAGAACTATTTCGCATCCCATGTGAAATGCCGGCGTCGTTTTAGCTATGATCACAAGTTTATTAACATCTCCGTTAACTACCTTTTTGAATATTTTAGATAGTAGTTCGTGCGGCAAATCAGTTATGCAAGCCATGTTGTTTTTTACTGTATGTTATTTATATACCCCACCCCAATTTTTGTTTTGTGTTCATGGCGATGGTGGTACCCAGTGCGGCGACCCGTTCACCCAACGATGCGTCTCTGCTCACGAACCTTTCGAAAGCTGCATGTTCCAATTTTTTGTCTGCTTCGTGACGTGCGTCCAGATCCGTCTGCGTGGTGTTGTAGGCGATGTCGTGATCTTTGCATGCCGCGTCCAACGGATTCACACCCTTGTCTCCTCTCTCCAATCTTTTCTCGAGTTTGGTACCCGGTCCGCAGTACTGGTAGCCAGGTAAATGCATCTCGAAAGGTAACTTGTTGATGATGTCGTTCACGAGTCCCTTTCCTTCGGCCACGTTCCAGAATCTCGGAGGCAGCGTGTTGATGATTTTGATCAGGTAACCTACGCCCTTGTCGTCGTTCACGATGAAGTTGGAAAGTTTCGTGCTGATCATGTCCACGATGCCAACCTTCTCGTTGTAGAAATTGCGATTGCCTGCATTCTCTTCGCCGGCTATCACCAACAATCGGTCCACGAGTTTACTAACGTCGTCCACCCAAACGAATTCTTTGGGTAACGTGTTGTAGCGTTTGACGCCGCTGCCTGTTTTGACCTGGTTCCAAATCGGTTTGATGAGATTCCTGTACTTCTCGCCGCTGCTCGATTTCACCCTATTCTGCGAGGCGTCGTTGTTCTGGTACAAGGCATCCGTCATGATCAGAATTTCCTTGTAACTTTGGTAATCTTCGTCGGTGTAATCTTTCGGCTGCTTTTTGGCGACGAGTTCCCACATTCCCACCGTACCCGGATACCTGTTCCAACTATCCTTGTCGCCTTAATTGACTTTAATGTCGTTGCCTTCGAAGGTGACCTTCGATTTCCCAATCTTCCACACCACACCGCCGCCTTCGCTGCTTTCCATGCTCGGATACAATCCGAACACTTCATCCTTGTCGAACTTCCCCGTGCTCAGGTAGTCTCGTGCCAAAGGCCCCAACTCGATTTTATCCGAAGTCGACGTGCTGCCTATGGCTCGGCGTCGTGCCGGTACGTCCTTCAGTTCGAACGGCGTCGAAGGAATGCTCGAAATGGGCGTGGGTACGGCGTAACTTTTAGCTGCGAGTGGTACGAGTTCGTTGATCAAATTTTTATTTTGTTCAATGACACTTTTAATTTCTTTACCTAGACCGCTGATGGCATCGATCACGGGTTGATCCTGACGTTTCTTCTCTTCGTAGAATCCGCGATTCTCGGATTTCCAACCTTTGAAGCGTTTCGCGAGGTAATCGCGAAGCTTGAGATTTTCGTCTTCAATTTTTCGTTTCGTCATGACGTTATTTATATACGTCGTTTCTCACAACGTTGCAACGTTTAGAAAGTCGTTGATTTTGTTTCTGTATTTTCCGTCGTTGGTTTTTCTCGTCATGTCGATCGTAGCGAATCCGAAATCGTCATTGTTCCAGCAAGAAGAGCAGCCTTCCGAAAATTGATTGTAGTTCATGTCTCCGCCTACGTAGTCATCGTACGCGTGCTTGAGGTTGGTGTGATCTTGACGAAACAAACATATGAAATTAGCGTTGTCGCGTAGTAACTGTTTTGGAATTTTGGAAAACGTTTGAGCTAGGTAAAAGCAATCCATTTCTTTGTGACGACCTTGCGTAAAAAAGTTGCGAATTTCATTCTGATTTTCCAGGATAGCGTCGTCGAACACGACGACTAAATTTTCACGACAATCGTCGAGCGGTTTTATTTCCGAAGCGAACGTTGCAATGTCCAGACCATCGTACAGTTTCATCAGTTGCTGGTATTTGGATTGCTCCAAACTTTTCGAGAACACGTAGAGGTGCCTGTTCTTCCAATCTAACCAATTCGGTGCGAGGAGAAAATTGTCCACGAGCAGTGTCGTTTTCCCACACCTCGAAGGACCTACGATCAGACAGCGGATGCTCTCGGGAAGCAACTCGCCGTTCTTTTTTTTTGTTTGACTTTCCGGATCCGGTAGACGCTTCACCACGTTCCACGTACTCACAAGATCACTTTGTTCGCGTCGATCCAACTCTTTTCCGGAAGTCCCAGCCATTTGACAAACAGTTTGTCACCTTTCCTACGCAATACTTTCTCGATGAGGTACGTGTCGGGGTGTTTCGTTTTAGAGAGTTCCTCTTCGTAAAATCTTCCTTTCAAAATCTCGCCGCTACTATCTTTTATTATATACGTGCATCGGTTTCCGGGTAGAACTCGAACCACGGTAAAAAGTTCCGTGCTCCAATTTTTTGTGAATCCCTTCTCGAAGGTGCGTTTGAATTTGCTGATCCTCACCTGGTCTCCAATTTTGTATTTAGCTTTTTTTGTCGTGGGTGTGTACTTTGGACAGTAAACTGTAGAAATTAAACGCTGCTCGTCGGATTTCGTAACGTCAGCTGGCTTCATGCCTATCGTTCTGTGTACCGTATCATTATAGGTGTCGACGAGTTCCGGCAGGATGTCGACCCATTTGTAATTTCCCCGAAGCGTGAATCGTTTCCACATGTGAGTTTTCAAGGTTCGATTGAATCTTTCCACGATGCTGGCTTTGATGTGACTGAAGGTCGAATAATGTTGAATGTCATGTTTCTGAATAAACTTTTGGAATACAGCGTTGTAAAATTCTTTACCGTTGTCCGTTTGCAGAAACCGTGGTCGTCTGCCACCGCTTTCGCGAAAAATTGTCTTGAATGCTTCCGTGACGCATGTTCCCGTTTTCGCCTTCAAAGGTAGAGCCCATGCGAATTTCGAAAACGTGTCTATGACGGTGAGGAGGTACTTGTTGCCCTTGTTCAATTTATGTACATTTTTCAAATTGCCACTGCTCATCTCCACGAGGTCACTTTGCCAGAGGTCGTCGATGACCTTGGTTACCACAGCCAAACGTTTGTTGTTACGGCGTGCAGGTTTATGCAATTCTTCGACGATGGCTTGCCTAGACATTTTTTTAGAGATTACGTTTCAAAAGAAGCACAAGCGTGATGGGATTCAAAGAGGGTGGCACCTCGCTCGTGTTTTGAATGATCAGCTTATCGCCGGCACTCACGTCGAAAACGGTAAGATCTTCGTCTTCGTGTATTTCATATATGTTGCGCGTTTCGTTCCAACGTGCCAGAGGAATGTTTCCTGCTTTCTGGACACCACGATTCGATATCAAAGTCATGGTGGGAACGCTAGCTTTTCTGCCGTGAGACCAGTACGAAAATTCGTTTATCTGAATCGTGCCATCGAGGAGAAACTTGTAGTACGGATGATAAGGATGTAACATGTACAGTTTGTTACCTTCGACGAACGTGGAGATTCTCTGTTGATTGGGTACGCTGTTGATTTCGATGGCTTGCAGAGAATGCAGTTTAGCGAATTTAGTGTCGACGCCGAGCAGATTACTGTGAACGTGTCCGAGTTTATTTTCGATGGGCAGCAAATGCTCGACTATGGTATCCGTAACGGCAGACAACGACGGTTTGATTTTCACTTCCACGTTCAACTGCTTGTAGTTTTCGTTGAGTTCTTGCAACTTGGCACCGAAAGAGGCCAGCGTCGATTCCTGCGTGGATTCCAGCACTCCGACTTGATCTCTGATGTTGACGACGCTGTTCTGAAGGTTCTCGACTTGATTCAATTTCGAGCTCTTCTCGGTAAGATCGTTCACGATGCTTCGCATCTCTGTAAACTGCGTGTGAAGATCGGCTACGCTCTGCGAAGTGGGCAGCGTCGACACCAGCGAACTGTTTTCGTCTCGAATCTGTTCCACGTTCGCCGTTTCCGTTTCCAGCCGTTTCAGCATACGTGATATGTTCCTTTTCAAAGCGTGCAATTCTTTGGAGGTGGGGAGATTGGCCACCCTACTCTCGAGATCGCTCAAAGAAATTTTGATGTCGCTCGATTCGGATAGTGCCGTCACCGCCGTTTTCAATTTTTCCAAATCTTCGCTCGAAGGCACGCTCGTCCGTAACGATTCCAAGTCAGTAGTGTATATTAGGGGCTTCAACGCCGTACTTAGTAGGTATCCTCTTTTTTTACCAATTGAATATCACTTTTTGACATATTTTGACAATTTTTTGTCGATGTTTTAGCGTTTAGCAATGTTTTTAGTACAATTTTCACTATACTCATTTTTCCCCCACTCGTACTTGGTAGGTATATTATGATCTTACGTGATACAACTTAACCTATCCTTTTTTTTACGATTATTTAATTTTTTTACGATCCTAAGTGATATAACTTAACCTATCATTTTTTTTATTTATGCACTGTTTGAACGTTATTATTTGAGGATCATATTTTGTAAGTATTTTTTTTTTATCAATCGAATATAAGTTTTCGACATATTTTGACAATTTTTTGTCGATGTTATAGCGTTTAGCGATGTTTTAGTACAAATTTTCACTGCACTTATTTTTTCTATTTATACTTGGTAGGTATATCACGATGTTACGTGATACAACTTAACCTATCTTTTTTTTTTACGATTTTTTAATTTTTTTTACGATCCTAAGTGATATAACTTAACCTATTATTTTTTTATTTACGCACCGAACTAACCTACAAGGGACTCTGTTTGTTTTAATATTTCAGTATTATAAGGTTTTCACAAATTTTATATAACCTAAAATGTGTTGGATGTTGATTTTTAGTATGTGGCAATTTTTTATGAATTTTAAAACTGCTCTGTGACCCTCTCGTTCTTCACGTCGTAGGCGAAGGACTTCTCCGCAATCAGGATGACACTGCATAGGGTATCCTCGGGCAAGGCATCGTGGAACTCGCAAACACCCACTCTACAAAAATTCTACTATATGATCTTTCACTGGCTAAGCTAACCTACAAATAGGAATTGGCAGCACTGATTTATAAACCCACTGGGTCTTCTTGGCATGTTTTTTCATGATGTGTTGCCAGGCTATTGGGCATCTTGGCGTATACAATGTATATATTTTGAGAGGGGGGTTATAGCTTTTTATGCTGTACGAATACTAAAAACTTGACAGTGACAACCAACAGAGTAAATAAACCTACATGCAGAAACTAACAACACTAGTTTCTGACAGTGAATTTGAAATA